>NC_084606.1:34366427-34412897 GCF_033807715.1 Cololabis saira
TTTGCATTTATTTTGTCTTAGTTTTTATTCTAATTCCGGTTAGCACTCCCCCTAGCGGTGGAAGAAAAATCCACAGAATAGCTGCACCTTTGTATAAGCTGCATGGTTCAAAACCTATGAAAAAAGTAGCGGCTTATAGTCCAGAAAATACGGTATTCTTTTATCCGAAAACAATTGCGTTTTTGAGGCGCCTAACTTACTCGAAATGTTGTGAAACTTGGCACGCACGTCCCATGTGGCGAAAAAATTACGTATTCTAATAGAGTCAAAACACAATACACAATACGGTTTGACGTACATGCACGAAAATCAGTACACACCTGTATCATGTCGCAACTTAAAGAAAAGTCTCTCGGCGCCATGGCCGAAACCGAACAGGAAGTTGGCCATTTTGAATTAATTGTGTCATTTTGGCGCAATTTTATGCCATTTTCACGTGTCGTACTTTAACGAACTCCTAGCAGGATCGTCCGTTCCACATAAAACTCGCTCAGGAGACATAAAAGACGTTAACGATGAAAATTTATCAAAATCGTGAGTTTTCGTGAAATGGCGTGGCCGTGGCGCCGCGTCAAACTTCAACGCTAAACAGGAAGTGATACTAGTAGCTGATTGGCTGATACGTAATTCTGCCATAACTTTTGAATGGTTTGACATAGAGAGTCGTGGGTGGTGTCATCGGACTCGATATTGAGTCCTTGACCATAATTTGTGAAAATTAGCCCCTCCCCTTATTCTGATTGGTTGTCCCTATTTTCTGGTTTAACTTTTGAATGGTTTGACATAGAGAGTCGTGGATGGTGTCATCAGACTTGGTTTTGAGTCCTTGACCTCAATTGGTGGAAATTGCACGTGCGAGGTCCCGTTCATCGCTGCTTGCAGCTTTAATTATTATTATTATTCTTTTATCCGAAAACAATTGCGTTTTTGAGGTGCATAACTTACTCGAAAAGTTGTGAAACTTGGCACGCACGTCCCATGTGGCGAAAAAATTACGTATTCTAATAGAGTCAAAAAGGGGCGTGGCCTAATGGCTCAACAGCGCCCCCTAGAAAACTTTGTGCCTCAAGCCCCACAATACGGTTTGACGTACATGCACGAAAATCGGTACACACCTGTATCATGGCGCAACTTAAAGAAAAGTCTCTCGGCGCCATGGCCGAAACCGAACAGGAAGTCAGCCATTTTGAATTAATTGTGTCATTTTGGCTCAATTTTATGCGATTTTCACGTGTCACAAACTTCAACGCTAAACAGGAAGTGATACTAGTAGCTTATTGGCCGACATGTGATTCTGCCATAACTTTTGAATGGTTTGACATAAAGAGTCGTGTCATCGGACTATGTATTGAGTCCTTGACCTCAATCGGTGGAAATTGCACGCGCGAGGTCCCGTTCATCGCTGCTTGCAGCTTTAATTTATATTGAAATTAAAGCAATCTATTGATCCTGTTTGAAAATGGTGCAGAAGTCCTAACTAGAAATCTGCATGAAGTGCAGTTCTACTTGTAGTGATGACGACGGTTGTGGTCTATGTGACTTTATGCCCAGTCACATTTCTAGGGAGGAGCAGGGACTTTAGCTACGGCAGGTCGTAGCAACCCCGTAACTCAGGCACTTCTCTAAGCCATTGGAAGTGTGTGTGTGGCAAAAACTTTAGGAATGTGCTGCAATATTTTGGGGGGAAAAAAAGAGATGGGTTTAAAGGGATTAATAACTGCTTGACTGGGACTTAAATGGAGGATGGAAAATGTGTGTCAGCACGCTGGAAAAACCACTGTCTGTATAGGAATGAGGACACAACGAATGGGAATACCATCAGTTTATAAAAAGCCTCAAGGACGACCTTGCTTAGTTTTTCCTCTTCGTGGATGTTTGCTGAGTGAGGCACGAGTTACGCTTTACTCTTGTTTCCTTTTTCCTCCAGCCGAAGAAGAGGAGAGCTGAGAGCCAGAGTGGGAGGATGTTGTCAGTAGAAATGGTGTATTACCCTACCAGACATGATTTACTGCACGTTAGGATTTAAAATCATAGCCAGCATTCCAGTAATCTGCTTGTCGGGCCATGGCTGGGTTTTTAGCTCCCTGACTGAAACAATAGAAATGCCAGAGAGCTTAGAAAGTATCAGAGAAATGCATGTAAGCTAGTTAATTTCCTTTCGGGACAAGTAATTGTACTATTTAAGACGGCGATGATGATAGAGAAGGCTGCACTGTGGTATATTTTTGGAAATTACAATCATAACAAATGTTAATTATATTTAAACATGCATCTCTAACATGTAAATTAGTGGGTAACGCAGTCAGTCCATCAACACCAGCATAAAACAAACACTCAGTGCACACAGTGGAAAGACTTTCAAACTGGGAATGATAATTAGTATTGTCATGCACCAAATGGTTTAATTACTTTTCCCCGCGCTTGGGTTTTTAATCTGTCACTCAAAAACTGAACCTGGTTTTATATATCTATACATCTATTCAGCACTGGAGTTGAGGGGGGATGAGGGGGGATGGCATCCCCCCTGAAATAAAAACGGTCCAAATCATCCCCCCTGTAAAACTGCCATCCCTCCTTTCCATCCATTATGTCATTTCATCAATGAATGTGGTTTTACTGCTATTTCAACATTTAGAGTCATCACCAGAAAAATAACACCAGAAAAATAACTTATTTGACAATTTTCACCTGTTTCAAGTAAATTTTCACTTGAAATAAGTAGGAAAATCTGCCAGTGGGACAAGATTTATCTTCTTATTACCAGCAAGAAAATCCACTGGCAGATTTTTCTACTTATTTTAAGTGAAAATCTACTTGAAACAGGAGAAAATTGTTGTTTTTTCCAGTGATGAGTCTTGTTTTAAGTGTAATAAGATTTTTTTACTAAAATGAGACATTTTAATTAGAAATAAGACAAATATTCTTGTTAATATTTAGAGTTTTTGCAGTGATCCATTTTACTTATCCTGTGAAGGACAGAGTCATATTGATAAGTTCAGAAAAGTGTTTTTTATTGTTGTGTTTTGATGTATTTGATGTAAGCCCAGTGGATATTTAAAGCTTACAGAAGGCTGCATTTAACTGCTGCTATGTCATTCCTGCAGTATTTCTGCAGCTGTTTTGGTCACTGCTATTATTTGTAATATATTATATTATTTGTAATCAGCACAAATTATCTGTCCCCATATGATCAAATCCACCATCCCCCCTGATTTTTTTTTACAACTCGAGTACTGCATCTATTCCGATGACAAAACTGTGTTAATGAGTGGGGACAGGTGATGTAATACTACCACTCTGTCCCACCAGAGGCGCACTTTGCTGAAACCGATACGTGAATGTTCTTGTGATATGCTGCCCCCATGTGGCCAGAAATTACATCACATTTTTTATATCAACACTCATTTAGGCTCATGCAGATAGAAATAATAATGTCAGCTGGCTCCCTTTCAAATATTTTAATGACAACAGTATTTTCCAAGTTTATTTTTTTTATTAAATTTTTATTATTGTATTAATTACAGCAAATACAATTGATTTGACATAAGCTGTACTGACTCAACATGATGTTCAGTCAGTGAGTTCATACGACATTTGAATATGATCAGTATTGCATCAGTCCAACTGAAACTCCTTTTTCAAAATAAAATGCCTGTAAACATTTTAGTCTGACTGAAACTGAGTAGCCTAACACCAAACTTCTCACAGTCAGACTTAAGCACCCAGATAATACGACTGTAAAGTGTAAATGTTCACCTGGCCCACAGAGTGTGACGTACTTTAGTTGACACAAAGGAGTTCAATTAAAACAGCCTGGACTAAACGAGGCCTGACTAAACCGTACATGTAAGTATCCACTGGGGTCCGTGTACTTCACGGCCATCCGTTTTTTGTTTTGAAATGATTAAATAAAAATAGAGATATAATCCAAAATAATCAGTTTCCCGTTTTTTGTTTTGATAAGAAAAAACGGAAAACGGATCGTTATCCATTACCGTTTTTTATTATCAGAACAAAAGATGGGGAACGGATTATTTTGGATTATTTCTCTATTTTTGTTTTGTCATTTCAAAACAAAAAACGGATGGCTGCGAAGTACACGGACCCACTGGACAAGTAAACGGGAGTTTAGCCCAAGTTTAGCCCTGGTTAAACTTGAAACTTTGGGGTTTATGTAGCATTGGGTGAACTTAACATAATAAGCCACAATCTTCAGTCAAAAATATGAATGTTTCCTATTATTTAATAAAAAGACTATACAATCAATGAATCAATCAATCGATCAATGAACCATGTGTTCAAATGGAGACATGGCTACAAAGGGCTTTTATATTCTTTTATGTACTTCAAATAATAATAAAAGCTCAAATCCATCCAGTAAATCACTCAAACCTACTGTATTGAGATCTATAATACTCTATAATACTGTATTTAACAACAAACAGAACTGTTCTTGAGGTTTATTTAGCCTCATTGAGCCTTTTAAGGTTGCCATGGGCAACGTAACCAGTCAGCAGGCACGTCAGCACAGCTGTAGCTCACTAATGAACACATGAATCTTTTAATATCTACAAAAACATATTTTTTAAATCCAATCTCTACAGATTTATCCCAGATCTGATGTAGATCTCTCATGACTAGTTGCCAGGCAACCAGCGAGACTCGGAAAGCGAGTGCTCAGTTATCTCTATAAATCATTTATCTGCAAAACAAAGATTTATTTAAAACATGTTTTTGATACAAACTTTTTTTTTACAATTTTAAGCTTTGATTTAAAAAAAGGGAGGGGTTAAGAATAACAAAGACTTTCTTCTCGGAGGTTCGATTTGGACATTTTGGGTCACAAGAATTAAACAAGACAAACTTTTGCAGCTTTTATTGGAGACGCTATGGCCGGGGATCTGTCAGGGGTCCGGGGTGGGGGGGCGCCCCGCCGACGTGAAGGAGGTGTTCCCAGTAGACATACGCAGGTAATCCAGCTCTGACAAATCTGCCCCAGATGCCCGACTTTCTGTGATGGCGGATACAACGTCAGACAGGCCGAAACCTCCACTTCCACTTCCCTCTTTATCAAGAAATAAACCCCATGTTTGTATTTCACTCCCGGCTTCTTCTTCACCAAACGCGTTTCCCTCAGCCCCTTTGAGAGAATCCTCATCTTCAGCCTTTCCTTCCGGTTTTCTGCTTGCATTTTTGCCATCGTCAGACTGAAGGCTCGTCGTGTTTAGGGAATAATCCTCATCGGTTGTCTGGTTTGAATCCGGAACACTGGTGAATGAGGCACTTCCAACGATGTCTGCATACGTCACGGCCTTGACCCCCACGGGGGGCCTGGGGCCCCTGACTATGACTGCATTTGCGTTGACAGTAGTGGACCTGTTGAGCGTTTTCCTGCTGGTGGGTTTCAGTTTCACGCGTTTTCCTCTCACTATGCTGCTGGTGGAAGGTTTGAGCGCGACCTCCTCCCCTCCAGCTCCATCTCTGCCGGCCGCTCTCCAGCCCGGTGTTTGACTCGGTGCAGCTTTGACGCGCCCTGCCGGTCTCAGAGAAGCAGAAGAAAGCACCCCGGAAGATGAAACTGGGTATTTCCACTGTGTTTTGTTGCGAGGATTCACCGTTCTGTCTCTAATGGGCTGAAATCCCATCCTTGGTCCGTTTGGAAGATGTTTAAAGTCATCATGTTGGCTTGCTGTGGAAATATTTGCACTACCTGGCTTTGTTTTGTGATATTTCTGAATCCTGGTGCCTTTTGGTCGCAAGGTTTTCAAGCTTCTGAGTTTAAAACCTCCAAACCCCCGTTTGACAGACGTATCTGGTCCTGGGGATAAAGTTTTGGCTCCCTCAAGTGGTTGAGTGCCAAATCCCTCTAAACCGAATCGTCCCTTGTACAGTTTGAATCTGGTCTGGTTGGGATTCCTGCCAGTGCTGACATCACCTTCAAGTCCCGGTGTCAGTGACTCAGAAGTAGACCTAGCTGTGACTTGGGTTATGTTTAAGACAGCAGGAGAAGGTGGAGAATAATCCATCCTCTCCTGTTTGGCTGGTGCTGGAGTTGTAGCAAAAGCACCTCTCTGGCCAAAATGATACTTCTGGGAAAAATAAGGCTTTAGATTTGCATTTTCCAATCTGAATACTCTCCTTTTATCCAGGCTCGACTGTCGAGAGTTTGTGGTTTTTGTGGGAGAGGAACCAGATGTGTCCTTCACAAGTTGCCGCAGAGGATTTATAAACCCTCCTCCGGGGTGACGGGAGTCTTTTGTCACTTGTCCGGGTTTGTAGTCTAGCACCGACTCTCTTCTAGTTGCCCGGACGATGGCTGACGAAACAACTTGTTCATCGCTGCCCGCATGGCCATCCCAGGAATGTTCATGCGACGTAGGGACAAAGCTTTCCAAATGCTTGCCCTCTACTGAAGCGCGAGAAGATGGAGCGGTGATGCGTGAAGCAGGATGAACGTTGGATGGATCATGTTTGGTGAAACTCTCCTTTCGGCCATCATCTCCATCTTGCGTGTTTGGATCTTTTCTGCTCAACCGATTAGAAGTTGGAGAGTCCTTGAAGAGGTATGACTGGATCTTGTTGTGTCCCAGCACCTCTCCGCTTCTTGCAGGGCTCCCCCTGTCTGAGAAATCTTTGTTGGATGGCGTCCATCGTTCTTGGCTCGGTTGCCTCTTATTAAAATCCTCCAGGCGACTACCAGGCGGTGCTGCACGAGGAGCAGCGTGGCTTGTGAATTGGAGGACTTTGACTGACTGACTCCCGCTTGTTGCGCTCTGTCCTCCACCTGCAGGTAACTCCTTTATCTCCGTAAACCCACTGTGATGCCCTCTTGGGTTTGGTGGTGCAGTATTCTGGTTTCTGTTGATCCAGGGTGAAACAAGAGGATAATAAAAGGATCTCTCCACAGACTTATCCTCATCCACCTTGAACTTCTGATTATGTTTGTGGTCCAGAGTATGTGAGAAACTGGCAGTTTTGTTTAGCAAGGATTGTCTTTTGACCACCACAACTGAACTGTAAGAGTTGTCCCTCTCTTCTTTCTGTGGGAGGCGGTAGTCATTCTGTCTGGACTGCCACTGTCCTCCATGCGGGGAGTGACCAGTGAAAATGCTGCTTGCCGGCCTCATTCCACCTCTCTGCAGTGACCTTACTCCAAACTGTCCGTTGTCCTGACCGTAACTTGCTAACTGTGGGTATTGTGTAGCATGTGATTGACGATTAATGACCGATGGATCTTCCTCAAAATTTCTTTTAGTCTCAGTTTCTCTCTTAGGTGCAGTTTGGAGTCCGTTTTTTGTCGACAGCAGTCCAGCTGAGAGTGGGTGAGGAGTATTCACTTGTCTCAGGATGCTCCGCTGCACTCCGTTGTGGCCTTTAAGTATAGTGCGACTTACTGCAGGCAAAGCACAGAGAAAACAAAATAAATGCTACTATCTGGGGGGGAGGAAACAGAACAAAGCATTTTCAATTAAAAATGTGTCCATTTGTCTCAAAATTACAGGCAAATGTCTTAGCATTTGCTTCTCTGCTTGCACGCAGACTTATACTTTTTAACTGGAAATCGAAGGTAGCCCCGTCATTCCTACAGTGGCTGAGGGATGTACTATCTTTCTTACCGTTAGAGAAACTGAGATACAAGATATGTAAAGCCCGCAAAAACTTCACTTTGGCCTGGAGTCCATTTATAGAATTTGTGGAAAGCTTTCACTTTCAATGAAGGATTGTATTTGTTTTTGCTTCTGTGTATTTATTTATTTTAGTTTGTTCATTAATTTTATGCCTGTCTAAGAGCCTTGGGGGTGGGGGGGATATTCTCTTTGTATATCTACTTTTGTAAGTTTAATGTTTGTTAACGAAAAACTGCAAAATAAAGTTTAAAAAGAAAAAGTGTCCATTTAAGTCAAAGTTATAGGGTTACTTTTTTTTTTACATTAAAAAAGATGCAACGTTGAAATGTAGTTCATTACATAACCACTAGGGGCTGGCTCCAAAAGTGACTCCATTCTCATATTAAGATGTTCAACTCCAAAGCAGAAATCTAAATCCTTTATCAAGCCATCCATGTAGCTGTCTAGATTCCTCATAACTTAAAAAGGTGTTGAATATCTACATACAGGACTGTCTCAGAAAATTAGAATATTGTGATAAAGTTCTTTATTTTCTGTAATGCAATTAAAAAAACAAAAATGTCATACATTCTGGATTCATTACAAATCAACTGAAATATTGCAAGCCTTTTAGAAAAGAAAACTCAAATATCCTATCTCAAAAAATTTTAATATTCTGGGAATCTTAATCTTAAACTGTAAGCCATAATCAGCAATATTAAAATAATAAAAGGCTTGCAATATTTAAGTTGATTTGTAATGAATCCAGAATGTATGACATTTTTTTTTTTTTTTTTTTTTTTTTTTTTTTTAAATTGCATTACAAAAAATAAAGAACTTTATCACAATATTCTAATTTTCTGAGACAGTCCTGTATGTCTGTGGTTTGGAAATTGTAACTGATTATAGTACAAAGACAACATAAGCAATGTTGAAATTGAAGCTTTATTGGTTTTTGGAAAGAAAAAGTGAAGCTCAAGGTTGCCACTTTCCTACAACTGATACAGTTGGCCATTAACTATCATTTTGTGTTTGTTAACAATTGTATAATCGGTCACTCGGAGGTCGATTAGTCTTCTATGTTGACAAAGCATTCCTTTTTATACACTCAAAGTTAAAATGACCTTGACTCATCCACATGGATCCTACCCACGCTATTACTTTACTGGAATAACATTTCTGAGTTCTGCCAGAGCCTTAAAGTAGCCATTTATTCTGACATTGCTACCTGCCCTTTGGGTGAACGTTAAAATCCATAAGGCTGTGAACATTGTCCATTATGAGTCAAAACTGCTTCGATTTATATCATTTTCCTCCCCGATGACACCAAACACTCATCACCATCTAGTCATAAACCTAGAGTTGCTACAGCTCCTGAATATTTCTTTAAGGCGTCATTAATACCGAGCAGCAAACTGTACCACCCAGACTCCTGTGCATTTTTGCAGCCTTCCTCATCTTTGAAAACACAAGAAATGCACAAATTGGTCAACATTTGATAAGTCATCTTTGTTCTATATTTGATTAAATACAAACTTTGAATTATTCACATATCTCAGCCTTTTTGTTTATTTACAGTTAAGCTTGGATCTGCACTTTTTTGAGCAAGGAATTGCACTTTATGAGGATGTCTTTGATTTAACAACTCACTTTCATTTAGTCATTTCATTTTTTACTCAAATCTCTATGAATAAACTTAAACTATTGAAGTAAATTTCCCTATAATTTAAGTCTTAAGTTGTGGAACAAGAACCTACTTGTTGCTTGTTCCAACAGATGCATCATTGAAACAATCATTTGGGGCTTGCGAGAAACAAATGTCACTCTTGTACTAAACCAATTAGCCAACACATCCCTGACAGCTTTCAGAGTTATCATGTCAGGCATTAGTTCAGAGAAAGTGCACACACTGTATTGTTTTACAGGCAGACACACAAGCCTCATTGTCAAGTCAAACCAAAGTTAAAAAGTTAGGAAATTTAATTTACTTAATTTATAGCATGATTTGAGTATTTTCATAATTTAATATTCAATTTCATTCTTTAAATGTAATTTCATTGTATTAATTAAAATTTTACCGTAAATGTAATTAAGGTTAAAAAGAATAATGTTAAAATTAATTCATGTTTAAAATAATAATTCATGTTAAAAATACATGCAGTAATGGTTAAGCGTCAGTTGAAGGTGAGACAATTTATGTCAAAATGCATTAAAATGTTAAAAAAGAAGTGAAATTCATACTTACCTGAAACATGCTAAAAACAGACCGACAATAAATATTAAAAAGAAGTGAAATTCATACTTACCTGACAACATGCTAAAATAATTGACAAATGGGTAACTTTATTTGTAAGT
Source organism: Cololabis saira (assembly GCF_033807715.1). Taxonomy (NCBI): domain Eukaryota; kingdom Metazoa; phylum Chordata; class Actinopteri; order Beloniformes; family Belonidae; genus Cololabis; species Cololabis saira. The sequence continues at coordinate 34,376,390 of NC_084606.1, forward strand.
TTGCAATTTAATGTTAAGGTTTGGGTTTCACAGTATTTATTTATTTTGGTGTTTATTTGATGGTATTTTCTGCACTTATCTCGTATTTTGTATGCTTATTTCCTATTATGATAATTGGAATTATGTACAGAATTTAAGCATTTTCTTTTGTGTGTTTTGATTGAAAGGTTTTTCACCTAATGGCAAAAAATGGAGTTTGCACCTTGGAAATAAAAGAAAGAAAAGGAAAAGCTGCTGGTCATTTGAGTGAATTCCAGTTAAGAGACTCTGGGTAGATGACATCCCTTTCAAGTGGGGAAAATTCAATGGCAAAAAACCTAAGAAACTTGACACTCCTTGTGCTCACCTCTTGCAGCGTGTGAACACATGATCAACGACATGACAGCTGCACAAATCAGCACAAAGAGCCTGCAGAGAGAAAAATGCACCCATCCGTCTTGTTTTCATGTACAAGAAGCTCACCACTGCCAAGAGTGGATACATTTCAGATTTTATGTTGATGTGTAAAAGTTTATATACCTGGAGTAGAGAGCAGAACTGCTTGACATGACTGATTGCTTTCACCCAAGGCAATCTTTCATTAGATGTAGTGATCAGACCTTGTTTTTTCCTGAAGTCCTGCCAGGGTTTTGCAGCTCTGCTGCTGCTGATTGGCACCAATAATGTTCACCTGGCAAAAGGTAACCCACTTCCTGGTAACATTTTACAAACCAGGGGCCGGATTCACCAATATGTTCTTAAGAACGATCTTAAGAAATGTCTTAAGATCTAAAATTAAGAAGTTCATAAGAAAGTTCTTAAGTGCAATTCCTCAATATTTTCTTAAGAACCGTCTTAAGAACTGTCATTTCTTACGAATTTATTTTTCCTACTTAAGAACTTCTTAAAATATGTCATTGCATTGCATGTGCCGATGGGGATGGAGAAAAAGAGATGCAGGAACTTTTCAAGGTTATGGTGGATGAGATTAATGTGTTGAAAAAGGTGATATTAGTTAGTTAAAAAAAAGTAAAAAAAAAAGTCAATAACAAATTTGAGAACTTTTATTTCAAGAATACCATTTATTCTTAAGTTTTTTTCTTAAGAAACTTAAGAAGAAAGTTGAGAAAATACTGAAGAACTTTTTTGTAGAATATGACTTCTTTTCTTTTTTCTTCTTAAGACTGAACTTAAAAAAAAAAATTACACTTAAGAAGATTTTTTTTCTTAAGAATGTTTTGTGAATCCGGCCCGTTTTTCACATTCAAAGCAAAAATATTTTAGTTCTCTCTTTTATTTTCCTTATAAAGTGCAATAGTTGTTAAATTTTACTTCTCTAAATAAGGCCAAAACTGCAAAATCACAAACCACCATTAACCAACTCCAGGCAAAAAACTAATATTCAACAGCCACGCAAAATATTGACAGTTTTAAAAGGCATTTATTTGCACTTAAATACAAAATTTCAAAAATAAAGACATAAATAAAAAATAATAAATATCAAATACATTACATAATTAGTCTTGAAATGGCAATCAAGTCATAAGTGCTTAAGTCCAGCTCAGTTAAAGTGGTCAAAACTCCAAAAAGGAACAAAAAGCTGACAAATTAATTTGAAAATCTGTGTCCATGTGACGCAGACGAGCCTTATTCATCGTGGAGAGAATCTTGGGATGTAAATATGGCTTCACATTATCCAGGGTGTCCGGGTGCTGCTCAGACGCTGCTCAGAACGCGCACCACGCCATCATGGCCAGGCTCCTCAAGTCATCGCTGGTCATGCATTCTGTTGAAAGAAAAAACAACACATCAGACACAGATACAAATCCTGATTTTTCACGAAGGGTTGGTGACTTTTTCAGTGCATTGCAATAGTTTAGCTACAGATAAGAACTGTGGTTCAGTATGGGTGTAAAGCATACAATGGGACTATAGAGGACTGTTTCAGAAAATTAGAATATTGTGATAAAGTTCTTTATTTTCTGTAATGCAAATTAAAAAAACAAAAATGTCATACATTCTGAATTAATTACAAATCAACTGAAATATTGCAAGCCTTTTATTATTTTAATATTGCTGATCATGGTTTACATTTTAAGATTAAGATTCCCAGAATATTCTAATTTTTTGAGATAGGATATTTGAGTTTTCTTAAGCTGTAAGCCATGATCAGCAATATTAAAATAATAAAAGGCTTGCAATATTTCAGTTGATTTATAATGAATCCAGAATGTATGACATTTTTTTTTTTGTAATTGCATTACAGAAAATCACAATATTCAAATTTTCTGAGACAGTCCTGTATAGTCATTCAAAAATCATTTATGAGAAAAGGTGGTGCTACATTCTGTATTAGGTTATTAAAATGAAAGGAGAAAACTTGGGAAATTAGACATCTTCACCATTTATTTGCATTTTATGTGTGATCAGTTTTGAAATGAATCAGTTCCACAGTTTTTCCATTTATTTCTATGACTTTGTGCATGAAGGAGTTAATGTGACTTTTGTGCTTCTACTTCTTCTCTCAAACTCTGTTTTGATCCATCTCCTCCTCAACTGTCTTCTGACATTAAATAAAAACACAAATGTCAAAGCAAAATAGGAGCCATAAACCATGTTTGAAACCTGGCTAGATTATGACTATTTTTACTTCAACTTCATATTTTCATCAATCCTGTGATCACTACTTATGTAAACGTATTTCTTCCACTGTCACCAAATAAAAACCACCATTTTACTCAGATCAGAGTTTCTGGTGCTGTTCCCCTGTGTTTCTATTTACCAGGACAGAATATTATAAGATAACAGGTAGATGTGAAACGATTTTGGCTCTTCTGCATGTTGTTTCATGATCAGAGAAATCTGGTCAAATCAATTCTGCGTCAAAGTGCCCAGATGTATATCTGGACCAAAATTGAACTTTATAAACTGGGGTTTCTTTCTGTGTAAAGCTCCCATCTTCTGTTTTAATAATCACTAAAGTAACTACAGTAGTCAACTATATACATTAGAAGACTTTATGTACCACATTCACTCAGATAATTATCATTTATTTGCTTTGACTCGATACGCAGTTACTATTTTTTATTTTTTTTACTTTATTTAAAAGAATTATCACAGAATAGTATACAGGAACAGTATACACATAGAATACAGAACATGTGCCAGGGGTGATGTCTGTTATTCAAGAAGATTATACATATTACACAAGTCTACGGTTTTAATAGCCTTTTCATTTGTTGATTTAGTGATTAGTTTTAAGTAAAAGTTCTATTTCTTTCTGGAAAACATAAAAGCAAGGGGTTTTCTTTGAAAATGTACTCTTATGAAGATACGCGGTTACTATGGTAACCATGACAGCATCCGCTTATGTTGACGTCACTGTCAACTAGACTCAACTTGAAAAACGAGTAATAAATAAGAAAGACGTAAATATAAATACGCCCTCACAATCCTTAGTTGTTGCTGAGTTAGTTTACTTACCATCTCCTCTTTCTGGAGACATTTTGCTTCTAATCTTCCGACAAACTTTCCTCCAGGACCGCCGGAGCCTCCCGCCGCGGGGACCCGCGGAAGGGTCGCTCTCTTCGGCCGGACTGTGCGGAGCGTCCCGGTCGCAGTCCGGAGCCGGAGCGTCCTCGTCCTCCTCCTCCTCCTGGTCCAGGAGCCCCGCGGCCAGCAGCCGCTCCAGCGCGCTCTCGTCCACCCTGAGCGTGGCTCGCAGGTCCTCCCCGCCGGGGAGGAGGGTGGGGTGGCGGCAGAGAGGGCAGTCGATGCGGCTGTCCGGCCCCGGCCGCGCGGAGCCCTCCGCCGGCCAGGGGCGGCTCAGAGCCCGCAAGCAGCTCTCGCAGAACCCGTGTCCGCAGCGGAGCTCCCGCGGGCAGCGGCGCGCCGCGTTGAAGCTCCGGTAGCAGACTCCGCACTCATGCTCCGAGTACATGCTGACTGAGGTGTGTCCGGGTTGAGACTGCAGCACGGAGCTCATCCTCCTCCTTTTATCACCATGTGGAGGGGAAGTTCCCCGGAACAGGAGCGACTTTGGTGAAGAGCCAGAATCTGTGCAGAATGAGTCACCTTCCAGTGAAATGAGGTAATGTAACCTAAGCTCTCACAACGTCACACATCCACGCTGGTCCACGTATACAAATATAAAATAATAAAAAATATTTTTTTTATTTTTTGTTTTGTTTGTTTTTTGTTTTTTCTCCGTCAGTTTTTATTTTATTTTTTTTTTGTTTTTTTTTTGTGTGTGTGTTGATGATCTGTAACTATGTAGTCTAACCTTCTTTGTTTTTTGTTTATAGTTTTCGTCTTGTTGTGTTTTTTTGTTTTTTTTTTAATTACTGTTTTACTTCCTAAATTGAGGGCAGGTCCGCTGCATAAGCTTGTTGGCTTTTTGACATCTCCTGTCACATTTGTTTTACTATTTTGATTCTAAGTGTTACTTTTATTGTGTGCAAACTAATTAAAAAAAAAAAAAAAAAAATATATATATATATATATATATATATATATATATATATATATATATATATATATATATATATATTAGAGCCACATGAGTGAAAATGACAAATAAAAAGAAAATGTAAATGTTTCACTTGAAGACAATCAATGTGTATATAAACTGAAAATATTTCAATTAAATAAGTGTGCTTTAATTCCCATTTGTGTTTTCATTGAGGCTCTATTATAGGAATTACGTACATAGGAGTGTCCACAGCATTTCAGTGTCAACAAAGGTCGGCCTATCAGGCTATGAGCACATAATTGTAGTTTGTAAGTGGTTGACAGGTAGTTATTTTGGATTTCTCATAATATCTGTCTTAAAATGTAGAAAAGGCTCTGTCCTGTCTAAACCTTCCCTCTTTTTTCTGTCTTTGGGGAAAGGTGAGCTCTTATTTTGTACTTTAAATTTAGCATTTTATTGGAATTAATATATTTTAAATAAATCTATCTATCTATCTACATATTTTATGTCACCAAGTACTTCCCATAGATATTTTTTGTGTTTATGGTCATATTACATTATTGTAATTGCTTTTTTCTGTCATGTCTTTGGGGAAAGAAATAAAATGGGATAACTGAACATGAGTCCAGTCATATATCCTTCACAACGCAGACGCTAACCACTACCGGTTACACATACAGTACTTTATCTCAGTCATGGACCAACACAAACAATGACAGGTACATCCCACCCCGGATCAGTGAACACCAGCAACAAAGACAAAACTCTCCATTGAGTAATCATTCATTGTTAAACTGGCATTTTCCTTTGATTGGCTTTAAGGTTCACTGAATTTGAGTCAGTCACGTGTGTATTTCCGTGCCTCTGCATATATGAATGATTGTGATTTGTTACTGTAGAACCTTTTTGGTGTAATCATTGACCTTGTTGGCACCTGTAGTCCTTATGCGACGCAAACCCCGGTCCAAATGAGGTCAAAGGTTACTCTTGGGATTTAGGTTAGGGTTGGAGGTAAAGTATGAATAGAGATTAGGTTAAGGTGGAACTTTAAACCCCCGAAGTCAAAGAAAGCCTAATCTACCCCAGCTTCAGAATCCAACATCGCTGAATTGGTTATAACACTTCTGTCTTATTTCATTCACATTAAGTCAGAGATATGGTAAAAATAATTGTTTTGGTTGTGTGTGTCCCTTGACGGAAACATCACAACACTACCAAGGGGTTCTGTGCTGGATTCTTCCTAATGTCACCTCACAGTCAGGGAAAATCAGCAAACCTCGGTGAGCAGGGAATCAAACTGGGAAGCTTCTCACCGCAAGACAACCGCACCAACCATCAGGCTGTCGGAGAGGCCTATAGTATGTGTTGCGACGTTGGTTGTACACGCTAAATGCCACCAAAAAAGCATTGTTATGAAATAGTTTTACTAACAATGGCTGAGGGGCGTCAATTGGGTATGAAGGTACGGCAGCCGCCACACCTCGGCTTCAAGGGAAAATGTAAATGTTTGTTTTTTAAATACATTTATGGAATTACTCTGTGTCTATTTGTATTGATTATTCTATTACTTAATACATATAGAATAACTACAAATGCAAATCAGAACAACATGATCGATTTCACTAGTTATTACACTGCAAAAACTCAAAATCTTAACAAGAATATTTGTCTTATTTCTAGTTAAAATGTCTAATTTTTTGTCAAAAAAAATTTCATTACATTTTCACCTGTTTCAAGTAGATTTTCACTTAAAATAAGTGGAAAAATCTGCCAGTGGAACAAGACTTTTTTGCTTGTAATGAGAAGATAAATCTTGTCCCACTGGCAGATTTTTCTACTTATTTCAAATGAAAATTTACTTGAAACAGGTGAAAATGGTCAAATAAGTTATTTTTCTAGTGATGAGTCTTGTTTTAAGTGTAATGAGATTTTTTGACTAAAAATGACAAATTTTAACTAGAAATAAGACAAATATTCCTGGTAAGATTTTGAGTTTTTGCAGTGAGCGAGACTGCATTTGAAAAAGTTCCAATTTTCTTGACCACACAGATAAGCTACATAGCAGACTTCTGTGATGAGTATTTGCTGGATGTCTTGATTGATACTCTAGTTCCGTTTCTGTGACTCGTAACCTTGCCATACCTTAGTAAGACTGAATTGCAATGGCTGGTACCAGCAACAAACAGTCAGGTAATTGGAAAAAATCGTTTTCACAACTTTGCAACTGTCAAGAAGGACCCAGATCCAGGAGAGCAGGAGGCAGGAGTTCCAAAAACAGTCATGTATTAATTTAATCAAAACCAAAAGCGCTTCTGAGCAGGATTGAAAAACCAGAACATGACAGAGTACAAAAACCTGACCTGAAACATGGAAGGAAGGAACAGTACGGACCAGCAGGGAGCAAGGGAAAGACAAGATAAGATATACACAGAAGGCTTGGGCTGACACAGGTGCAAACAATCAGGGCAGACAAGAACAAGGGAAGTCGAGACAAAACTTAAACACAAAGACACGGGGTTTCAAAATAAAACAGGAACTTAAACACCGAAACTGTGACCAACTCAAAAATGTGACAGCAACTGTAACAAGGTCAGTTCTGGTATGAAGTTACTCCGACTTCTGGGTCCTACTGGCACTGAAACCCTGTGGTCTGGCTGCACTGCATTTTATGTTCTTTTATTTGTGTTAGTGACCTATTTGGTTTGATTCATGAGATTACAAGTTTATCCGAAACTTTGGAGGTTGGATAAGAATCATGACATTTTATGGTAATCTGCTGTCTTAAAGGGGACCTATTATGAAAAACAGGTTTTTTCTTGCTTTAACATATATAAAGTGGTCTCCCCTCAGCCTGCCAACTCCCGGATGAGCCGTCCAGTGTGATGTGGATCTACGAGCCGTTCAGATTCGGCGCATTTTCGTTACGTAACCAAAATGCAAACCACGCCCACAACTATAAAACCGTGTAACTGCATGCGAGCGTCTGACTATCGTAGCACTGCGTGACATTGGACGCTCTCTGTCCATCTCCCTCCAGCAGCTGCCACTTTATTGAGGTTTTTGTAGTGAAATGAGGAGGAATCATAGAGATAACTTCTCATTTCAACTAACTGGATCAGCCGTTCCTCGTCCGTGACCGTTTCCTACAACGCTTTCAACCGGCTTTCAACCGGCTTTCAACGCGAGACAAATGTTCAGCTCAAAACGCCGCGTCGTGCGCCGCGTCGTGCGCCGCGTCGTGCGCCGCGTCGTGCTGCGGCCAGTTAGGACAGTCCAATAGAAAATAAATCAACGGAATTGATTTTGTCGCTGACGCTCGCTCGCATCGCATGCAGTTAGGACACGGCATAAACTCAGCCGGCTGGAGCTTCTGCCATTTTTTCGTAGCAGTGTATCGCGTCATTCAGGCAGCCAATCAATTCAATTCAATTCAATTCAATTCAATTCAATTCAATTCAATTTTATTTATATAGCGTCTAATACAACAAAAGTTGTCTCCAGACGCTTTCCAGAGACCCAGAACATGAACCCCGAGCAATTACTACATAAACAATGGCAGGTAAAAACTGCCAATCAGCACAGAATCTCATTATCATAGCCCCGCCCACTCAGAATCCTGCATAGAGAATGAGGTTAGAGAATGGGAAGATAAAGACATGGTTTAGAGGCTGAATTTCTAATTTATTTAACAAAAACAATCAAAAGCTTGTTTTTAAGACATTCAAGGCCTGTTTAAAATAGGTATTAGATTCCATAATAGGTCCCCTTTAAAGATGTAATTGAACGATAATGTTGACCTTTCACTCCAAAACCTGCAGCCATATCTCACCACGCTTTGTCCTTTCCGCTATTATTCTCATAAAAGCGATGGGTGTTGTGAACATTTTGTCAACCCTCCCACCTCCATTGTTGAACTCTCATCCGGGACCCTCTGACTTGCATGTCGTGGTCTCCACATGGATTAGATTAGGATAAGATAAAGATAAGTCCGTTTTCAAATCAAATTTCTCATGTGGAGATTTATTTTAAAAATCAGCTCGTTTTTTTTAATGTTATTTTTGTTTCTGTTATTTTCTGGAAACTTAATCTGCTGAGCGTAAAACGTGGCTCAGTCACAGCTGAACACCAAAATAGACTGGGTGTGCATCTGCAGCTGAGTGGAGGGATGGGCTGCTGGATCGCTGGGCCTGCTGGCTTCGTGAGACCCAAAAGTGAGGTTATAATCTGCAAAACGAATGCAAGACGTTGAAATACTGCATGACCTTGTGAATTTTTGGTTTACTGATCATTCATTGTCATATCTTTGCAGATCCTGCCATGCCTCTTTGCTCTGCAGTTCACTTCCACTCAGCTGTTTGGTCTCTGACCATCTCATCACCTTTCCCCATCAAGCTCATCAGTCGCTCCTTTTATATATGGGCTGAGTCTTGTCTAGTTTGTTCTCGTAGCTTTCTAGTGTTTATTCATCCTCTCTGCAGGACGATTCCTGACATCCAGCCTGTTTCCGGGATATGATTTGCCCTTTTTTGATTAGTCTCTCCTCCGCTGCCTCCCTGCCTGGAACATTGACCTCTGCCTGTTTCCTGGACTTGAATAAAGCCTTTTGGATTATTCTGTCTCTTCATTCGTGCTTTTGTTTAGTTGCGAGTCATTAGTTACGTATAAACTGGTAGCCGTTACAGTTCAGGTTGGGGCCAAGCGTCACAAGATGAATAAAAGTCAGTCATAATAAAGAACTTGATCCCTCCTCTACCTCCTCCTCCTCTCAACACTTCCAGCCTGAGCTCCTTTTATGGGGATTTCCGTTGGACTTGTGGGCCAACAACTACAAACACCTGTGTACTCTTGTGTGTGGGTGTTTGTTTGAGTGTGTGTACGTGCACAGGATTTTGCCTTTTATCTTCTGTTTTCCTTTTCTTTCTTTTTTTTCAGTACACCTTCCTCCATAAACCTCCTTCATCCGACTTACTGTAAGCGTGTTTAGTCATGCAGATCCCAAGCAAATTACAGTAACAATAAATAGAGGGAGGTAATTTTCCTGTAAGTAATATATTTAGAAAAAGGAATAAGCCTGCTTTATACAGTATATACGCTAGGTCAGGGGTCGGCAACCCAAAACGTAAAAAGAGCCATATTGGACCAAAAACAAAAAAAACAAATATGTCTGGAGAAGTCTTGTATAAGCCTTAGAATGAAGACAACACATGCTGCATGTTTCTATATTAGTTATAACTGGGGGGAAGATTTTTTTTTTTTCATTATGCACTTCGAGAAAAAAGTCGAAATGTCGAGAAAAGTCAAAATTTTGAGAAAAAAGTCAAAATGTCAAGATTAATGTTGAACTACAATCTTGAGAAAAAAGTCGAAATGTCGATAAAAAAGTTGAAATGTCGATAAAAAAGTCGAAATGTTTGTTGAGAAAAAAGTCGAAATGTTCAGAAAAAAGCCGTAATGTTGAGAAAAAAGTCAAAATTTCGAGTAAAAAGTCAAAATTTATAGAAAAAAGTTGAAATGTCGAGATTAAAGAGGAAAAAGGAAGAAAAAAAGAGAAAAAGAGGAAAAAAAAAGAAAAAAAGGAAAAAAGAAGAAAAAAAGAGAAAAAAGGAACAAAAAGAGAATAAAAGAGAAAATAAAGAAGAAAAAAAGAAAAGAAGAAAAAAGAAGAAAAAAGAAGAAAAAAAGGTCAAACATTTTTGAAAAAGCTCCAGGAGCCACTAGGGTGGTGCTAAAGAGCCGCATGCGGCTCTAGAGCCGCGGGTTGCTGATCCCTGCGCTAGGGTCTTTGTTTTTGTGTGTTCAGTCATTCCATCTCAAACTTATCTTTTAAGCACTCTGGTGTGGCTCAGTGGTGAGACAATATTAAATTCTAGGAAACTTTCCTCGTTTCTTTTTCTTAAAGGAGCCGTCTGTAAGAAATGTCCAAAACTGGTACTGCAGTCACTTTCAAAATATTGGTGAGCGGCGTGTACCCTCCCCCTCCTCCCCCCGACCACAGGTTGCCAGGTAGGCTGCAGAATGCAGCAGGAACGTAGGCTGCCATGGCTGCCATAATTAGAGCCGAGCTGGCAACCCGGATGCCGAAACAATACTGACTTGGTGATTGGGAGATAGGTGGAGGGTGGAGCTTCAGAAACAATACTGACTTGGTGATTGGGAGATAGGTGGAGGGTGGAGCTTCAGAAACAATACTGACTTGGTGATTGGGAGATAGGTGGAGGGTGGAGCTTCAGAAACAATACTGACTTGGTGATTGGGAGATAGGTGGAGGGTGGAGCTTCAGAAACAATACTGACTTGGTGATTGGGAGATAGGTGGAGGGTGGAGCTTCAGAAACAATACTGACTTGGTGATTGGGAGATAGGTGGAGGGTGGAGCTTCAGAAACAATACTGACTTGGTGATTGGGAGATAGGTGGAGGGTGGAGCTTCAGAAACAATACTGACTTGGTGATTGGGAGATAGGTGGAGGGTGGAGCTTCAGGGCAAAACAAAAAATGACAACATAAACATCAGTTGAGGGCTGCAACTCCTCTTTTTAAACTGGAATATCCTGGCTTGAGTGCTGTTGTCAGTGACATAAGTATTTGAAATGAACATGATTTCTAAATGTCTGTTGACATATCGGGGTCATTTTATGATTCGTTTTATTATTGCTCTTACATACAGCTCCTTTAAGTAAGGTAACAAAGTATTTGTACTTCGTTACTTGACACCTCTGGTTGTATTGGACCAGATGACTGCACCGTAATCTAAATGTGATAGAACTAACGCCTGAATTAGTTGTTTGATCAGGTCATTTGGTATAAATTTCTTACAGTGTCTTACTACAGTCATGCCTCTGCCCATTTTTATCACTCTCTGATCAATGTAACTATTCCACGACATTCTGTGTCCTGTTGGGGGGCCTTCAGGGACTTGTGGAGGGATACGCCTCTGGTGGTGTGTTCGGTGCTCGGAGTGGCCCGGGGGGGCTTTTGGGTGGGTGGGGGTGCGATGGCTGGTTGCCAGTCGGTGCAGACGGACAGAAGTGCGGCACTTCTTAGCAACAGATGGCGTAATCCTGGACACAGGATTGAGAAGCAAAAACTCTGCACCCAAGACATTTATCTGTTTAGCTTTGTCTTCAGTTTCCACCCAGGCTGCCTAATCAGGAGTTCCCCTACTTGTGATGTCATCAGCACAATAGTCGCCAGGCAACAAGCACAACATTGATATTGATGATGTAAGGAGATTTCAACCACGCCTCTCTCTTCTACACCTCTGACTTCTCACAGATTGTTGACTGTAGTTTTATTTACTTAGATGTTTTCCAAAGTATTTTACATTCTGATCCATCGATTACTTGATCCATTTCTGACCAACACTCACTTAGATGTTTGATGGTGATCAGTAGGTTTAAAACTGTAAGTTGTGTTATGATTCAGACTCCTCAAAACATTAACTAACTTTCCGTAACTCGTCTTCACACAGGTTTCCCCGAAGGCAAAGAAAAGATTTGGGAGTTTTGTTTAACTCGTCAACATCTAAATCCTTTAATCTACAGGACTGTCTCAGAAAATTAGAATATTGTGAGAACGTTCTTTATTTTCTGTAATGCAATTAAAAAAAACAAAAATGTCATACATTCTGGATTCATTACAAATCAACTGAAATATTGCAAGCCTTTTATTATTTTAATATTGCTGATTATGGTTTACAGTTTAAGATTAAGAATCCCAGAATATTCTAATTTTTTTAGATAGGATATTTGAGTTTTCTTAAGCTGTAAGCCATGATCAGCAATATTAAAATAATAAAAGGCTTGCAATATTTCAGTTGATTTGTAATGAATCCAGAATGTATGACATTTTTGCGTTACAGAAAATAAAGGACTTTATCACAATATTCTAATTTTCCTGTAAATTACCTTTGGGAATGTGTTAAATATTACACGGTTCAATTTAGAGTAATATTTTAAAAAGGCCATTCAATTCAATTCAATTCAATTTTATTTATATAGCGTCTAATACAACAGAGTTGTCTCTAGACGCTTTACAGAGACCCATACCCAGAACATGACCCCCGAGCAGATATTACATAAACAATGGCAGGTAAAAAACTCCCCTAGTGGGAGAAAAACCTTAAGCCAAACAGTGGCAAGGAAAAACTCCCCTTTAGGAGGGAAGAAACCTTGAGCAGGACCAGGCTCATCAGGGGGGACCCTCCTGCCGAGGGCCAGACTGGTGGGTCAGGGACGGCAACAGCACAGCAGGCAGGTGGAAGCAGCAACGGGATGACCGGGGGTGGGGACCGCAGGCCAGCACACAGCTCCCGAAGCTCCGGCCCAATCAGCAAGTCCCAGGTTGGGGTGCAGGGTCAGGAAAAGACTTGTGCTCCGTAATGCAAGCTACAAGCCACCCATGGCCACCTGCAGGACAAAAGAGAGAAAAGGGAGGAGAAGGGGGGGGCAGCAACGGGATGACCAGGGGTGGGGACCGCAGGCCAGCACACAGCTCCCGAAGCTCCGGCCCAATCAGCAAGTCCCAGGTTGGGGTGCAGGGTCAGGGAAAGACTTGTGCTCCGTAATGCAAGCTACAAGCCACCCACGACCACCTGCAGGTTCCGGTGTCCGGCAAAGGATGCTGCAACATGGACAAAAGAGAGAAAAGGGAGGAGAAGGGGGGGCCAGCACAAGAAACTACAGGAGCGACTCTGACACACTAAAGTTTACACTACCTAGAGATTTACCAACACCAGCTAGAGGTTTACTAAACACTAACTATAGGCTTTACTAAACAGAAAGGTTTTAAGTTTAGTTTTAAAGGTGGAGGTGGAGTCAGCCTCCTTAACCCAGATTGGAAGTTGGTTCCAAAGTAATGGTGCCTGATAGCAGAACGCCCGCCCTCCAAATCTACATTTAGATACTCTAGGAACTACGAGTAAACCTGCACTCTGAGAACGGAGAGCTCTGACAGGAACATAAGGCACTATCAGGTCTTGCAAATAATGCGGAGCTAAGCCGTTTTGGGCTTTATACGCAAGTAATAAAATTTTAAATTGGATTCTGAATTTTACGGGTAACCAATGGAGCGACGCTAACACTGGAGAGACGTGGTCTCTCCTGTTAATTCCTGTCAGTACTCGTGCTGCTGCATTTTGGATCAGCTGGAGCCTATTCAGCAAATTACTTGGACATCCTGCTAACAACACATTACAGTAATCTAGTCTAGAAGATACAAACGCATGGACTAGTTTTTCTGCATCACTCTGTGAGAGGATTTTCCTAATCTTTGCAATATTACGGAGATGGAAAAAGGCTATTTTACAAACCTGATTGACATATGGTTTAAACGACAAATCCTGATCGAAAATAACACCAAGATTTCTCACAGTTGCACTGGAAGCCATCGCAACACCATCTAATCCCTTCCTAAGATGCTCTGGACCAAGAATGATAACCTCTGTTTTATCTGAATTTAGAAGCAGGAAATTTCTGGACATCCAGTCCTTGATGTCCCTAAGACATGCCTGAAGTTTAACTAACGGTTCTGTTTCATCCGGCTTCATAGACAAATAGAGCTGCGTATCATCAGCATAACAATGAAAGTGTATGCCGTGATTCTGGATTATACTTCCCAACGGCTGCATGTATAAACTGAACAAGATTGGCCCTAGCACTGAACCCTGCGGAACACCATAACAGACCCTTGACTGTTCTGAAGAAACCTCATGTACATGAACAAACTGGAACCTGTCAGATAGATATGATTTAAACCAACATAGAGCTGTCCCTTTAATCCCAACAACATGCTCTAACCTGTGCAGTAAAATGCCATGATCTATAGTGTCAAAAGCAGCACTGAGGTCCAGTAGAACCAGTATGGACACTAATCCCTTATCTGAGGCCATAAGGAGGTCATTCGTGACTCGAACAAGTGCTGTCTCTGTGCTATGATGCATTCTGAACCCTGACTGAAAGACTTCAAACAGATCATTTCTATACAAATAGTCACATAACTGGCTTGAAACTGCCTTTTCCAGAATTTTAGACACAAATGGAAGGTTGGAAATTGGTCTATAATTAGCTAAGGTGTCTGGGTCAAGAGAAGGTTTTTTAAGTAAAGGTTTAATTACTGCGACTTTGAAAACCTGTGGTACATATCCTAAACTTAGGGATAGGTTAATTTGGTCCAGTATTGTCGTACCAATAAGAGAAAAAACATGTTTGAATAGACGAGTCGGGATGGGGTCTAACATACATGTGGTTGACTTAGCTCTATTAACGAGTGAAGTCAGCTCAGGGAGGTCTATAGGATCAAAACAGTCTAGAGACAAGTCAGAGCCTAGGGAAGTCGCTAAAGCTGAAGAAACACCTACAACCGGCTGGTTGATTTCTTCTCTAATTCTCGCGATTTTACTGTTGAAGAAGCCCATAAAGTCCTCACTACTGAGAGCTGCAGGAATGCACGGCTCAACAGAGTTGTGACTCTTTGTCAGCCTGGCTACAGTGCTGAACAGAAAACGTGGGTTACTTTTGTTATCCTCTATCAGCGTTGAATAATAAGCTGTTCTGGCTTTGCGAATGGCTTTTTTATATACTATTAGAATATCTTTCCATTCACGATGAGAGTCTACAGACCTACAAGAGTACCACTTCCTTTCCATTTTACGCACGTTTTGTTTCAACATGCGGATATCTGAATTGTACCAGGGAGTTAAGCTCCTGTGGCTAGAAACCCTCCTTTTCAAAGGAGCAACTTCATCTAAAGCTGAATGCAACAAATCAGCAGTGTTACTAGCAAGGAAATCAACATCTGCAGAGGTAGAACCCAGGTCACTGGCCTCGACTACATCACTATTTCGCACTGTCGTAAGATAAGCAATGGCCTCCCTAAATTTAACAATAACTTCATCAGACAAACATCTGCTAAAATAATACCTCCTATTTTGCACTTCAACATCAGAACATCAGGCCAGAATAAGCCTCAAGTGCTTAGTCTGTTTAGATTCCAGGCTCCATCGATAAACTGCTTCTTTAGTTTACTTGATCCATTTCTGACCAACACTCACTTAGATATTTGTTGGTGATCAGAAGTAGTTTTAAAACTGTAAGTTGTGTTTATTATTCAGACTCCTCAAAACATTAACTAACTTTCCGTAACTCATCTTCACACAGGTTTCCCCGAAGGCAAAGAAAAGATTTGGGAGTTTTGTTTAACTCGTCAACATCTAAATCCTTTAATCTACAGGACTGTCTCAGAAAATTAGAATATTGTGAGAACGTTCTTTATTTTCTGTAATGCAATTAAAAAAACTAAAATGTCATACATTCTGGATTCATTACAAATCAACTGAAATATTGCCTTTTATTATTTTAATTTTGCTGATTATGGTTTACAGTTTAAGATTAAGATTCCCAGAATATTCAAATTTTTTGAGATAGGATATCTGAGTTTTCTTAAGCTGTAAACCATGATCAGCAATATTAAAATAATAAAAGGCTTGCAATATTTCAGTTGATTTGTAATGAATCCAGAATGTATGACATTTTTGCATTACAGAAAATAAAGGACTTTATCACAATATTCTAATTTTCTGAGACAGTCCTGTAGTTTCCAGTTGTTGGTTCTGGAAAACATGACCAAAACCTGATATTTAGCCTTCGAATTCACACCTACGAATGAATCATTTAGCCATGATAATCAGGTTATTGTACATCAGCTGGGCTCCTGTCCTCTTTTGAATCTGCAAACATCATGTCATAATAGTCTTGTCTTGCAAGCAGACACCAAATTCCTAGTGTCGATGGAATTCCCAAAAGGATCTATAAACAGCAAAGGTGTGTTTTATTATAGCTGGCACAACCACCTTTACCATCAATAACTTTTGGCAATCATTCTCTTTATGATGTGAAGTCTGACATTGTTGTAAAGGAACTTTGACTTACTTACTCTAGACAATGTTGCTTGGGTTTTTTGTGGCTTGTGGGTATTCATTTTGGGAGCAGCTCTCTTAACGTCGCACCACTGCATCTCACGGAGGTTAAAATCTGGACTTTGACTTTGGCAACTGCAATATCCCAATTATTTTCTTTTTCAGACCTTCTGCTATCAATTTTCTGGTGGGTTTAAGATCCTTGTCCTATTGCACGACCCACTTTTCATCAAGTTTAAACGCTTGGACAAATTTGAGTCCGGGGTGCTTTGGTTCACAGCGGCACTCAAGGCAAACTCAATCTCTGCAAGCTATCAAGTTGCTGCAGCTGAAAAATAGGCCTGATTTGTGACCCCAGGCCACCATGGTTCACAGTAAATATAAGGCGTTAGCGTTGGCATGCTGCGTTTGGCTTTCATCAGACATGACACTGAGCATTACATCCAAACATCTCCAATTTACTCTGATTTGTCCAAATTGTTTAGAAATTGCAATGTAACCCTTCCCAGATTGATGGGCAGTAACGATGACTTCTCTATTAAATATTGCTGATGTCTTTCCTCCTTGGCAATTTGTTAATGCACCTAAATAAAGCCCAAACTTGACTTTTTAGCGATCACACCTTTAGTTCTTGTTATTAAATAATGATGGTATAGTGAACTATGCAAAAAAAGACATGAAATAGGCTTTGCAGGCCCGAAAAGCAACACAAAAGTCAACACACGCGGTGACCTTTGACACTTCCGAAGGTCACACAGATCTGAAACTCGGCACAGTGGATGAGAGTCACCTCCTGATACAGAGTCTAGAATTTCAGCCTCCTAGCTCAAAGCGTTAGTGAACTGTGCAAAAATAGACACGAAATAGGCCTCATAGGCAAACCTATAACAATACATAACAAACCTCCTGTGCCTACTGAGCATTAATAACATGTCATAATCGAAGGAGAACTAATTAAAACGGATGTTCTTGACATGAACCTATTGTATTATTGAATTATCAAGGACACTTTCATGTTTTTGTGTTTAGAAATGTTAAAGATATTAAAAGAAAACCATAACACAATGAGGAAAATACCGTGGCGAACAAGTCGTGCCCAGAGCGTGTCTCGAACCACAGTCTCCCAGACCACAGTCAACTGCACTAACCAGTCGGCCAAATGCTGATGTGTTGCCCAAGCGGGCAAGGCCTTACCTTATCTGTGGTCGTTACACTATGTTCCAAAAAGTATTGTTTTTAATGGACAAGATCCGGCATTTTACGATGAATTTTATTGTTCAGGTTTTAAAATTCTAGTTAAATACATAAAAAAGGGAGGTGAGGTGTGAGCTTCATAACAAAACTTCTGTGCCTACTGAGCATTAATAACATGGGGTTAGCCAGAGAAAGGGGCGATAACAGCCTCCTGCGCCTACTAGTAGGTAGTAGGCCCTGGGATGATTGTTATCGTTTTGTCCTTCATTCAATGGTATGACAGCTGTCAAATCGGGTGACGGATCCCATTGACTTCGCATGGTACTATATCCGTGGTGCTCCCATTAAAACCTCAATAAAACACTGCTAAAACAGAGTTAAAAACATGCTTTTAAAAACTGACAGTAACAAACAGTACCTTGCGCGACAAAAACTCATAATTCAGCGACTATAACAAAGAATAATATGTAAATAATAATAATATCATAATCCGTGTATATATCACGACCACGGTTCCCATTGACTTCGCATAGTATTATATCCGTGGTGTTCCCACTAAAACCTCAATAAAACACTGCTAAAACAGCGTTAAAAACATGCTTTTACAAACTGACAGTAACAAACAGTACCTTGCGCAACAAAAACTCATAATTTAGCCACTATAACAAAGAATAATATATAAATAATAATAATGTCATAATCCGTGTATTAGTTAGAGAAATAACAGGAATAATCGTTCAGTTGCGGCTACAAGCACCAAAATTGTCCCACATACTCCTTAGGGGTTGCTCTTTTGATAAAACCATTGTGCCAGAAAAAAAAAAAAGATGGCGGCCTTTTTTCAAGATGGCCGCCATCGAATATACAGTAATATTGCATTTCGCAATAAGATCCAATAGAGTTGTCCTATTGGAATGATCTTGGTGTCAAATCATAATCTTTTCACTATGTAGAATCTAAATTTGGACCCATGGACTTACACTTTGGCTTCCTTGTACCATATATCAGTCCCAGAATCCTAATAGTCTGCAAGATTTGAGTTTTTTTTGTTATGTTTGACACTGGTAAAATGGATGGCAGTGTATACTTTAGTATTGTTAGAGGTTTTGTGTGTGTTTTTTTTGGCACAATGGTTTTATCAAAAGAGCAACCCCTAAGGAGTATGTGTGCCAATTTTGGTGCTTGTAGCCGCAATTGAATGATTCACCTGTTTTCTGCCTGTTAATTCTCTAACTATATATATCACAACAACGGATCCCATTGACTTTGCATGGTACAATATCCGTGGTGCTCACATGGAATTATACCATTTTCCGTGTATATACCACGGAAAATTGTGGTGAGAGGTCGTGGGCATTTCACAGATTTCTGTGAGATCAGGTTGGACATGAAATATAAATTTACGAATGAGTAAAAGAAAAATTGACCTTTATAGAGCCAGATTCATTACAAGTGGTGTCAAAGCTGAAGTACTATAATGACAATATTTGATCCCCACTTTGGTCATAGAACAATGCATGTATGTCAATAATTACAGCCTGATCCCCACGTGCAATCTTACTCCACAATGTGCTGACTCTGAGGAAGCATAATGGCATAACACGCAAGTAGAGAGGTGTAAGTCATGATCAAGAGACTTCAATCTGTCATTGTCTGCATTGTGTGTCCCGGTTACCTTCCCATCACCAAGGCTTTAATTACCACTGAGAAAACCACACAGAAGACTCCAGAGGGACTAGACAGAGAGACGGGGATGAGCAGAGTAAAGTGAGGCAGAATGAAAGGGATCCTGCCAGTTTGCCGAGCCCAGAAGACTCACGGTATAACAGGAACGGCTGCAAGACTCTCTGCCCACGCAGGACCTGTACCAACATGTGAGGATTGGTGTGTGGGCGTGTGAGGGGAAGCACCGGGCTGGAGGAGGAAAACAAAGTAAGTTCTCATCAAAGGTGCGTGCAGTAGCAAGTACCTATTTAGTATGAATTTATTTTGGAGCGTTGGAACCCGCCCAGTTTGTCTCACAACCAAACCAGTTCCAGTCAATGCAGGCTTTAGCAATGTGCCACTAATTAGCTTATGATCAATAAAAAGTGGTTGAATCCTATTGAAAAAATGCTAATCAATTAGGGCTGGGGATCTCCAGTATCGATTCGATTCCGATTCTTAAGATTCAGAATCGATTATCAAGATTTGATTCGATCCGATTCGATTCGATTCCGATATTGATTTGGGTTAGTGTTATTAAAACTGTTTTTTCAGCTGTTGCATGAATTATATGACTGTAGTTATGCAAAATATTACTACTAGTATTATATTGAGATTAAACAGCAAGTATTGCAGCTAATGATGCTGTAAGGACCAATCAGCTCCCAGAATGCTGATAGAACTGAAACAGAAACATCATGTGGGTCAGAATTACCAAACAGATCCAGGGAGGAAACAGAGACGGATGAAATCGCTTTTATTTTTTCCCACATTCCGTTTTTATTTGTTCCATTTTCGGTCTATTTTGGATTTAAATTTTTTTGAGTATTTGGTTTTTAGCATTTTTTGCAAATGTAACCCCAAGACAGTATATAAAGTAATGAAATATAGACAATTTATGCAATTATAACCTAACACTTTAATGTTTTTATACCTTTAAACATATTTAAAGGCAAAAACATGGCACCAGTTATTCTCATGTCCAACAAAACATTCCTTTTTTGGGGATAAACAAAAAAATAACCAAAAGTTGTAATGTAATGATGAAAAAAAATGCATAAATAAATTAAGAAAAAGAATAAATAAAAAAAAATCGATCTTTAGACATGAATCGATTTTTAGGAATTAATATGAGAATCAATTTAGAATTGGGAAATCGATTTTTTTTCAACACAGACCTATAATCAATCCCTATTTTTGCTTTGATTGCATGGATGTACTGTTGACTTGTGTGTGTGTGTGTGCGTGTGTGTGTGTGTGTGTGTGTGTGTGTGTGTGTGTGTGTTTGTTTGGGGGGGAGGTTTCATGTTTCATGTTGCCAGGAACCAATACTAAAGAGACCCCTTCTGCTAAGCAACAAACCCCCCTATGAGCAGGGATTTGTAGTTCTCCCACGTGAAGCAAGCAAACAAACTGGAATAACAAGCTGATATTTTCTTTATTTATAGATATTAAAATAAACAGAGATTAATGGCACATTTTTAATCTGTTTATTGTGATGAAAAGCAGTTTACAGTAACTTGACACAAAGACAGGAAGTAGTGATTAAGTAGTGACGACCAAAGGGCAGCCTAATCGGGCTCCGGGATATTTTTGCACCCACAAAATAAGCCAGGAAAACATGCATTGTGAGCTTTAATAGAATGGCGCTGCTCTGCCGGCGGCAGCTCTATTCAGGTTGTGTTAAAACTATGACTTTAAAAAAAATGTAGATGCTGTTTTGGCTTGTGGATTTCTTGCTGGTAAATGTGTCACTTTTTAATCATTGTTGACCAGCTTTGAAAACGGGGACTTTACATGTGGGAGGAGCTTTCCAAAAACCACCCAGTGACGGGAATGAAACTTCCAGTCGAAGAGGACAGGTCACGGATGTAGATCAGCAGAAAAATTGAGAGCAAGAAGGAAGAGGTTTTGAATAACTTCTTCTTTCCCCCCCCCCCCCCCCCCCCCCCCCCCCCACACAATCAGCATAGGGGGTGTGAGATCCCAGGAAGTGAAACGGATGAGCCTGTTGTGCCACAGGGTAGCGGGCTTTTCCATTATCAAAAGGTTATTAATAATTTTATTCAACAATTATTAATAATTAATAAAGTAGACTATCAAATTGAGTTATCAAAATGATTTAAATTTGCAGGAGCACCACCTGGGCCGTAACCAGGAAAGATGATAACTTTTAACAGCAGGAATCCGTCTCAGAAATAGATATTATTCTGCAGAATAGCAAATCTTACTATTATCACTTACAGAATAACGATTGAAGGCAATTAGTTCGGCTCTAGCTCTGTCAAACAGCCATTGTGACCATAATTTGTATAAAACAACACAAACAACTCATTAAAATCAATCAGAATTTATTTACATCCAGGTGTCAAATAGATGGTAAACGCGACACCCCAAATAAATCCTGATGGCACACTACGATAAACATAAAATCATCACTAACAAGAAAAACAACAATAAAATGAAACTTAAATGCATGGAATGGAAAAGAAATCAAAACAATAATAAACACGATCACCTCTGTGGTTCAAACAACGTGACTGCACATGGCCGGTATTTAAAGATGGCGGGGCTCTGTGATATTTAAAGATGGCAGCGCCCTCGCCACGCCACGTGCAATCGGATGACAAACACGGCGTTTAAAAACGTGAATAACTGGCGGAAAATGGCGCCACCGAATAAACGAACACAATAATGATAATGCACAGGAATTTCATTAAACATAAATTCAGCTCTGAACCGCTCTAAATGAACTGATCGCCCAGAGCGTAAACCTCACGCCTCCCGGAATCAGGACCTGGTCTGCGGGCTCTGTCGGTGGTGATCAGGTTTCTGCCGGGGTTCTTTCCGTCGGAGCTTTCAGTCCAAGCGGTCTGCCGTCTCTCTTCTCCTTCCGACTCTGAAATAAAAAAAAAGGACGGTGGTGCAGCGTGGGTGCAGCGTGGCAGCAGCCGGCGGTCCCCCTCCCGGTCACGGAGCCTAGTCACGTGGTCTCGGTGCGCGCGGGGCCGGTCCACTTCGTCGGACGAGCGGGCTCCCGTCTGGGCTGATGAGCGCATGAGCCACACGGACGTCGGGCGGCGGGATGCGTCTCGGTCTGAACTGGGCAGGCTGACCAGAAGATGCGGTTCCCTTGAAAGAGAAACTCAGAGCGGAGAGGGAAGTTAGAGAGGAAGCTCAGGAGCGCAGTGCGCTCCGTGGTAACGGGTCTTACGCTCCGCCGGACACTCCAGGCTTCGAAGCATGGATTTTAAAATAAATAGTTGCAGGATCATGTTCTGCAGTTGAGCCTGTTTAAGATGAGACGTAAGACTTCAAACAGACCAGATAAAGCGGAGTTTGCTGCACCTGTTAGTAAAAGTTGGTGTAGTCCTGGACGTGTTACTGTGAAGGAGCATCTCTGCAGCCCAGATGTTGAACTGTCCACTATAAATTTCCCTCCATGGTTTTTACTGAAGGATTTGACCTGTATTACAACAATATTTGGGTGAATGTCCAAACATACGCAAGCATAAAAATGTATCAAGACCATCTGCTTGAATGACTACGCCTGTCTTTGATTTTCCTTTTCAGCTGATTAGTATCAGGAGGGTATACAAGTGACACAAATCTAATGAGCAGGAAGTTTCAAAGCAAGAATAACAACATCTGTAACATATAACTTGTTGAACAACACACAAAATCACTTCAAGTCACTACTTTTTTTTAATGGTTTTGTGTCTCTTACTCCATCATGGGAGATGTGGGGAGTCTTTTACACGTCCATACCCAGGAGCCCTATTACTTTCTAATCCATCCATTACTTTGACATATCAAAAAAGACTTTCATAAAGACAGCAGACATCAAAGATCAAAAATAAAATCCCATATTCTTGATCCTAAAGTCTGGATACTGGGAGATATCAGTTCACTAAATATGACTTATCATAAAAAGTATTTCATTCTGCTTGCAGGCACCGCAGCAAAAAATTGTATTCTTAAAAACTGGAAATCAGAAAACCCCCCAGCACCCAAACAGTGGATCGATGAACTTGGATCATATGGTACTCCAGAAAAAATATTGTATTCCATTAGAAAAAAAACTAGAGACTTTGACCTTATTTGGGGACCTTTTTTTGGATTTTTTGCCTTTGTTGGACTAATGATCTGAATCATCTACTATATTAATGAATGTGTTTACACAGGACTTGATTATTTAATTTATTATTCATTTTTGTTCTAGTATTAATAGACATATGTTAAATGATTTTGAATGATGTAATTTAGTTGTTTTTTTTCCTTTTTTAATTTATTTTTCCTTTTTCTTATTTTTTTCTCTTATTATTTATTTATTTTGGTTTAATTAATGTTATGAAAAGTAAAAAAAAAAAGGGGGGGGAAATATTGATAATTATATTGTTATTGTAAATCTTATTTTTTTTTTCTTTTTTTAATGCCCTCAATAAAGATATCTATACAAAAAAAAAGATCAAAAATAAAGCAGCAAGAAAGTAACATATTCCATCTGTTAATCTCAGATAAGTCACCCTTCACGCTGGATCTTCCATTTACCAGAATGCTAATCACTACTGTCCTCATTTATAAACCCACACAAAGGAAAAAACCCACTCTCACAAACTTGAAGACATCCGTTTGGTCAAAGAAACATCTGCAGACGCCGTTACGTAATCCTCAGTGGGTCAAATCAGTCAAGTGGCCATAAAACTGAACTAAACAAATCAAAGTGGACGTGCTCTTAGACACGCATGAAGTTTTAACGAAAAGAAATCACAGTGACTTATTACTTCCTCCTCCATTTAGTTTCTCGTTTTCTTTTTCTTTGTGTGTGCTTTTTGTGCAGTCCAGGACACACTGCATGGACCAGTGGAGACTGAGTGGGTGGGGGGGGCGGGGGGGGGGGGGGGGTGGGGGGTAGGATGGATAAATGCTATGACTCACGAGCTGTGGAATCTATTCGTAAAACATAGAATAAACAAAAAGCAGCATCCCATGGGAAGCAGTTAAAGTTTAAAAGCACTTTAAAAGCTCTGAAGTTCTTTTAGCCCTGAGGTTGAGCTCCAATCTGCTTTCTTTTTACAGCCTTTTTCCCAATTTCTGTTCAGGATTCTTCCACGTTTTTTTTTTTTTACCGTCATCAACGTCACCATGCAAGGGGACGTCCTCCCAGCGTCCCAGCAGGGACAAAAGCTGCATTGACGACACAATTTGATTTATCCCCAGGTGCCTATTTAGTAAATGAACTGCCAGAAATACGAATGGACTCAAAGAAATACAGACTGCTAATTACGATAACATATTACGCTAAAAAATGTATTCTCCTATTTTGGAAAGGGGAACAGCTGCCCACCTTTGAAATGTTCAAAGAACAAATAATATAATTCCTCCCATTGGAGAGGCTAACTCTCAAAGGACACGGCCGAGAACAAATGTTCCGTGAACTGTGGTCTCCACTCCTGAATCCCCCTATAGGGGGAGAAAATATGGACTGACATGACTCACTAATTGAGTTGACCATTTGTCAAAAATGTTGCTGCAATCTCATGTATTCACTGTATATATATTCTCTGTATTTATTAACCATTGGCGTCTATTTTTTGTCTGTGTTTGGATGTTTTTTTTTCTCTTGTTTTGTTTTGTCAATGCTTGTCGGGGCTCCTATTATAAAATAATAAAAAGATATTTAAAAAAAAAAAACATTTAAAAGAAATGCAGATTTTGAAAAGGTTAAAAAAAACAAAAAACTATGAACTGTATATAACTTGTGGCTTCACTAAACCACACTGTCATCTTTTGTTTATGACTCTCCATTTGAACTTACATCAGAAATGTTAATTTGCTGCACGAGTGACTAATTCTAGCGAAATAAAATGAAATTTTGAAGAAAAAAAAAAAAAAAAAAAAAGCACTTTAAAGCTCTGAAGTTCTTTTAGCCCTGGGGTTGAGCTCCAATCTGCTTTCTTTTTACAGCCTTTTTCCCAATTTCTGTTCAGGATTCTTCCAAACTTTTCTTTTTACCGTCATCAACGTCACCATGCAAGGGGACGTCCTCCCAGTGTCCCAGCAGGGGGACGCCCCCGCCGCCCCTGCACCCAGTGTCGGCTCCAGCCCAGGGGACCCCGTGGATGTGGAGTGCCCCATCTGCTACCAGGACTACAACCAGTACAATAAATGCCCCCGGATGCTCGACTGCCTCCACGTTTTTTGCACAGAGTGCCTCCAGAGGATCCAGCTCAGACCCTGCGACCCCTTCGACTCCCGCAGCGCACCGGCCATCCCCTGCCCCCTCTGCCGTCACCTCACCCCTCTAGAAACCGGGGACGCCCTCACCTTACCCTGCAGCTCCCTCATCCTGTCCAGGCTGCCCTGCGGGGCCTTCCACATGCCGGCCAACGTGGCCGCCCGTCTGGCCACGGTCACGCAGAGGGTGGTTCTGTCCCTGGAGGGGGACGGCAGGGACGCCCGCTTCATCATCCTCCCCACCGTCAGCCTGCGGGTGCAGCAGATGCACGGTGACAGGCCGCACGGTGCAGCGGCGCCGGGCCCGCTGGGGGAGGAAGGGGTTATAGAGCAGAGCAAGAGGACGCTGCTCTGCGTGCAGTTGCTGGCCGTCATCTTCTGGGTGCTGTTTGTGATCACGTGCGTGGTCGGCGTGGTGTTTGGGCCACATTTCTTCAACAGGAAATTCTAATGAAAAGCAGCATCTATCTCCTCTTTAAAGCGGATATACTGCAGCTTTTGATCTAAAGGCAACATGCACTCTGCAGGAAAGCATGTTGCAACTAGGGATGGGCGGTATGGACTAAAAAATATATCACGATAATTTCTGGCATTTATCCCGATAACGATAAAAATGACGATGAAAAAAATACCAATTCAACTCCACCTTTTTAAATATAAATCTATCTCGCTCTCAGATCAGCCATGTCCTTCCTTCCTTCATTCCTCTTTTCTCCCTTCCTTCCTTCCTTCCTTCCTTCCTTCCTTCCTTCCTTCCTTCCTTCCTTCCTTCCTTCCTTCCTTCCTTCCTTCCTTCCTTCCTTCCTTCCTTCTTTTTTCCCTTCCTTCCTTCTTTCCTCCTGCTCTCTCCTTCCTTCTTCCCTTCCTCTTTTCTCCCTCCCCCTCTCCCTCCCTTCCTTCCTTCCTTCCTTCCTTTTTTTTCCCTTCCTTCATTCTTTCCTCCTGCTCTCTCCTTCCTTCTTCCCTTCCTTCCTTCCTTCCTTCCTTCCTTCCTTCCTTCCTTCCTTCCTTCCTTCCTTCCTTCCTTCCTTCCTTCCTCCTGCTCTTTCCTTCCTTCTTCCCTTCCTCTTTTCTCCCTCCCCCTCTCCCTCCCTTCCTTCCTTCCTTCCTTCCTTTTTTTTCCCTTCCTTCCTTCTTTCCTCCTGCTCTCTCCTTCCTTCTTCCCTTCCTCTTTCTTTCCTTCCTTCCTTCCTTCCTTCCTTCCTTCCTTCCTTCCTTCCTTCCTTCCTTCCTTCCTTCCTTCCTTCCTTCCTCCCTCCCTCCCTCCCTCCCTCCCTTCCTTCCTTCCTTCCTTCCTTCCTTCCTTCCTTCCTTCCTTCCTTCCTTCCTTCCTTCTTTCCTCCTGCTCTCTCCTTCCTTCTTCCCTTCCTTCCTTCCTTCCTTCCTTCCTTCCTTCCTTCCTTCCTTCCTTCCTTCCTTCCTTCCTTCCTTCCTTCCTTCACGTTGTGCATCGATTTAACACAGAACCATAAATCAGCTTTACACAAAAACGTCAATTTATCGTTTTTACTGCGAGATACAAATTCTTACCGTGGGGAATTTTTTTGACGGTTTATCGTGAACGGTAAAAAGTCACCCATTCCTAGTTGCAACACAAGAATGCATTTGCAAAAAGGACCAACATTAAATCACACGCATTTATGAAGGTTTTTCAAGCACTGCTGGTTCTTTTCATCCTATAGGTAAATCAGTAATATCCTGTGTGAGAGAGAGTGCTGCATAAGTTGCTGCACTTTCAGAAACCTGGATCAACAGCTCCCTCTAGTGGTTAATATGGAAATGGTTCCACATTCAACATGTGTTACATATTTTGCAGTTTGACATCTTTTTTTTCTCCTTCTGAGGTCTCAGATGCCATTGATGTCTTTGTTGTTGACTATGTTTCTGTTTTCCTTGTATAATGCTTGATCGTGCAGCTGAAAACTGCTTTGTTAACTAAAGGGATTAGAGCTAGTTTCCATTACATGTGTGACCTGTGCTGGACAGTGTCAGGTGAGTTCATGTTCAGGAAATGAAAAAAACTAAACTAAACAAAGAATAAACTAAAACAAAACAGGGGTAGAAAAATAATTAACAAGGTTTCAATCCTTTTTGATGCAGAAATCTTATAACATGGGAGTTTTTCTCGAATCAAAGCACCCGTCTTTGTTTTTCTTCTGTCAGCAGGATTCTGTTTCCATTTGAAAAAGTACAACTTTGCTAAAAGCCCTCTCTCAAAACCTTTGGGAGGTTGTAATGAAGGCTCTGGCAGTGGTCCAGATTAAATAATTTGCTTGCTGTATGACTAATATTTATTTAGTTAATGATCCAAGACTATCGCTTCATGTTTACATCTGTTTTCTCTGTGCTGGTATGTGTGGTGTATTTTGTGTGGATCTTATTTGTCCTCATCTAGTCATCTAGTCTTGTTATAAATACAAACATCTGGAAAAACACTCTGGATCAAATTAAGAATTAAAATACCAACATAACTGCTAAAGAATTTCTTCAGAACAAAAGTAAATGTTGACAAAACTAAAAAGAGAGCGTACAACAGCCGTTGACTCATTCATGGTTTGGCCCTTTTTAGTAAAAGAAACATTTTGTGAATATTTTCTGGGGGACATGTTTGTAATATTCGGGGGCAATTAAACATTTTGTGAAAATATGCACTTTTTAAGCCTGAAGATGGTTAAATAAAAGAATTGATTGTGATAAATGTTCCTGAAAGCTCTTATTCTTTTGGCTGATAATGTTGTTTTAAAGGAGCATGAGGCTCCTTTTAAGAAATGAGACTCTATAGCGCCACCCTTCACCACGACGGCCGTCGGGGGTACTGCAGCCAACAGTGAAATCAAATCATACAGCAAATCATACTATCACCATAATATTTCTACAAATTGTTTTCAGTTTCAGTGTCTTTATCCATAAAGTCCAGGAACTGATTGCACTCTTAGCCTAATTGATCTGTTTAAGCAATATAAAATACAGAAAAATAGAAAAAGAATATCACTAAAGGTATTATACAGCAGTGGATTTCAGCTTACCACTTATATGTCGCCTATTTCCACTTAATTTCCTCTCAGAGAGAAATATTGCAAATATTTTCCAATATTTATCTACCTATAGAAGTTAGTTTCCAAGTTTTAAAACACAAAAGAACTGTATAAATTTCATCCTTAAAAACAACTTTTGCATAGTAGACCTCCAAGTGTTTATAAAAGAACAGCTGAAACAACTAGTTGGCTAATTCAGTTAGTCACTTGACTGAAAATTGGTCACATTTTGGATGATTGCTTTAAATAAAACTCGTGACATTTCTCTCAGTTTCCTGGTGTTTTAATAAACCCAATAAAAATACATACTTTCCTAATCCACTTTAAAAAGTTGCAGTTGCATACAACATTTTTTAACTGTAATTCATGCAAATTAACAGCACATAAACAGTTTTTATAATGATTGATAATAATATAGTTATATAGAGTGTAATATAGAAACAGACAGACATTTTATGCATTAGTCCTTACAAACCCCAGGAAACTGGACCATATTACACCGGTCATGAAATCACTACACTGGCTTCCAGTGAGTAAAAGGATAGAGTTTAAAATCCTTCCATAAGCTCCTTTAAATCAGGCCTAAAAACATTGCTGTTTACTCAAGCGTACTCCTAATTTAAATACTTACCTGCTGTATTCTACTGCCCTTATTTTTAACAACTTTTGCGTTTTATTATTTTACCTCTTTTCTTATCATTTTATTTAATTGTATTTGTTATTTACTGTTTAATTGTGTCTTGCTGCTTTTAATGTTGATGTAAAGCACTTTAAATTACTTTGTGTTGAATTGTGCTATACAAATAAACTTGACTTGCCTTCTCATTACAGCATG
Organism: Cololabis saira; assembly: GCF_033807715.1. Taxonomy (NCBI): domain Eukaryota; kingdom Metazoa; phylum Chordata; class Actinopteri; order Beloniformes; family Belonidae; genus Cololabis; species Cololabis saira. The sequence goes on from NC_084606.1 coordinate 34,405,757, forward strand.
TTTGTGCATCAAGCAATACAAGTTTGTGCAAAGAATACCTTTTTTATAATTTAATAATTTATAGAAAAAGCAAAAATAAAATCAACAAAATAGGAAATAAATAAATAAAAAATTAAATGTACATATGAGAAAACATACTTCCAAGAGAAAAGAAAGAAGGAAAAAGAAAATTCTGAACACAATAAGGAAACACATCTAATATACATGTAGACAGGATAACAATGACTTCAGTCATATATTGTAGAAGGCACTTATTAAAAATAATAGGTCACAAACATGTCAGATGCAAGGAGGATTAGTAATAAATGCATTGTTTTGATTGTAATTTAATACCTTTACCCTGAGGGATCTTTTTTTCCTTATCTATTCACTAAAGGATGCTAGGCTGGATTATCCGGATACTGAACCGGGCGAGCGCCCAGGCGCACCGGTCAAAAACTGGACCATATATGTCATATTTTGTTATTTTCTCTATATATTTGCTGGAATTGGAGCAAACAGGTACAGCAGTAACCAATGATATAATAAAAATACCTTAAAATAATAAATAAAATAAAAAGAATTGCGTTTGTATGAGTGTGGTGTTCCCTACCTTCACATCAGCTCATTCAGTCGGCCTGTTTGATTGTTTAGTCATATGCTGTAATAGTTTTGCATGTAGTCCTCAGACAGGCCATATTAGATTAGATTAGATTAGATTGTCCTTTATTCATCCCTCAATGGGGAAATTCTCTTAGCGCAGCAGCAGTACACTCAAAACACACATGCAGCGCAAGGGTAAAAAAAGTAAAAAATATATAATTACAAATATAAACAGTATATACATTGGAATGAAAATAAAAGTAGTGCAAAAAAAAAAAGCAGGTAGGATGTGTATAAGGTATAAAGATATTGCACATATTGCCCCATATGATGGAAATGATGCTAGTTAACATGTGGTGTTACATTGGCATGTGAGCCTGATTCTGATTGGAGCATCAGTGGCGTTTGTAGACTCATGTCTATCTGTGGTGTTACTCTTAGTTGGTTGATTGTCTTACATTTATTTGTAGTATGATTATTGTATTATAAGATGTACTTCAGCAATACGTTCATGTAATTCTATGGTCTTTATAACAATAATAATAGTAATATTTTCTTAATTAATCCCACAATGGGGAAATTTATTTTCTGCATTTAACCCATCTCTAGTCAAACTAGAAGCAGTGGTCTGCCATTTGCACGGTGCCCGGGGAGCAGTGAGGGTTAAGGGCCTTGCTCAGGGGCCGAAATATTATATTATTATAGTATATACATTATATATATTATATGTATTTAATGCCAATTCACAGCAAAGTTATCTCAAGGCAATTTACACAAAAGCACTAAAGGTTTACAAAGTTAAATACCATCCGATTAAATCAAAATTATATTCTTATCCAGTCCATTTCATTGTAATTCATGCAATTCAATCCAATTGAGTGAAAATTTCATGTAATGTCAATTCATTAAAAAAAACATCAGAGCAAAAGGACCGTACAGGTCAAAACAAATCCCAATCCATGACAAGCACGAGGTGATGTTAGAGAGGGGGAAACGACTGGTTAACAGAGAAACGTCCAGCAGAACCAGATCAAGAGCTATCTGCCTTGACTGGTTGAACGGCAGCAATGATGAGAAAGAGAAATGATGATGATGATAATTAATGGCATACAAGAAGGGAATGCACTTATCGTTAAGACAGAGTAGTAATGAGGCAGCTACCAGTGGGAGTAGCTATCAGTCTGAACGATAAAGGTATTTTCTGTATTTTCATAAGATAAGTGTCCCTCAAAGACAGAAGGGGGAAGGGGGGCGTTGACCTCAGTTGCAATCCAGGGGCTTGAACCTGGATCCCCCCCCAAGCCCTCTGTAACCACTAGGCTACCACTCAGTAACTACAGTACAATTCCCTTTTTTTACAGTAAAATGTGGGAGGAGGGGGGCACTTCAGTCCTCAGGGGGCAGTGGAGGTCTGTCTGGGGCAGTTCTGGGGCAGTAAGGGTCTCTCTGGGGCAGTTCTGGGGCAGTAGGGGGCAGTTCTGGGGCAGTAAGGGTCTCTCTGGGGCAGTTCTGGGGCAGTAAGGGTCTCTCTGGGGCAGTTCTGGGGCAGTAGATGTCTCTCTGGGGCAGTTCTGGGGCAGTAAGGGTCTCTCTGGGGCAGTAAGGGTCTCTCTGGGGCAGTTCTGGGGCAGTAGATGTCTCTCTGGGGCAGTAGATGTCTCTCTGGGGCAGTTCTGGGGCAGTAGGGGTCTCTCTGGGGCAGTTCTGGGGCAGTAGGGGTCTCTCTGGGGCAGTTCTGGGGCAGTAGATGTCTCTCTGGGGCAGTTCTGGGGCAGTAGGGGTCTCTCTGGGGCAGTTCTGGGGCAGTAGGGGGCAGTTCTGGGGCAGTAAGGGTCTCTCTGGGGCAGTTCTGGGGCAGTAGGGGTCTCTCTGGGGCAGTAAGGGTCTCTCTGGGGCAGTTCTGGGGCAGTAAGGGTCTCTCTGGGGCAGTAGGGGTCTCTCTGGGGCAGTTGTGGGGCAGTAAGGGTCTCTCCGGGGCAGTTCTGGGGCAGTAAGGGTCTCTCTGGGGCAGTAAGGGTCTCTCTGGGGCAGTTCTGGGGCAGTAGGGGTCTCTCTGGGGCAGTTCTGGGGCAGTAGGGGTCTCTCTGGGGCAGTTATGGGGCAGTAGGGGTCTCTCTGGGGCAGTAGGGGTCTCTCTGGGGCAGTTCTGGGGCAGTAGGGGTCTCTCTGGGGCAGTTCTGGGGCAGTGGATGTCTCTCTGTGGCAGTTCTGGGGCAGTGGATGTCTCTCTGGGGCAGTTCTGGGGCAGTAGGAGTCTCTCTGGGGCAGTTCTGGGGCAGTAGATGTCTCTCTGGGGCAGTTCTGGGGCAGTAGATGTCTCTCTGGGGCAGTTCTGGGGCAGTAGATGTCTCTCTGGGGCAGTTTTGGGGCAGTAGGGGTATCTCTGGGGCAGTTCTGGGGCAGTGGATGTCTCTCTGGGGCAGTTCTGGGGCAGTAGGGGTCTCTCTGGGGCAGTTCTGGGGCAGTAGATATCTCTCTGGGGCAGTTCTGGGGCAGTAAATGTCTCTCTGGGGCAGTTCTGGGGCAGTAGGGGTCTCTCTGGGGCAGTTCTGGGGCAGTAGGGGTCTCTCTGGGGCAGTTCTGGGGCAGTAGGGGGCAGTTCTGGGGCAGTTCTGGGGCAGTAAGGGTCTCTCTGGGGCAGTTCTGGGGCAGTAAGGGTCTCTCTGGGGCAGTTCTGGGGCAGTAAGGGTCTCTCTGGGGCAGTAAGGGTCTCTCTGGGGCAGTTCTGGGGCAGTAGATGTCTCTCTGGGGCAGTTCTGGGGCAGTAGGGGTCTCTCTGGGGCAGTTCTGGGGCAGTAGGGGTCTCTCTGGGGCAGTTCTGGGGCAGTAAGGGTCTCTCTGGGGCAGTTCTGGGGCAGTAAGGGTCTCTCTGGGTCTCTCTGGGGCAGTAAGGGTCTCTCTGGGGCAGTTCTGGGGCAGTAGGGGTCTCTCTGGGGCAGTTATGGGGCAGTAGGGGTCTCTCTGGGGCAGTAAGGGTCTCTCTGGGGCAGTTCTGGGGCAGTAAGGGTCTCTCTGGGGCAGTTCTGGGGCAGTAGGGGTCTCTCTGGGGCAGTTATGGGGCAGTAGGGGTCTCTCTGGGGCAGTAGGGGTCTCTCTGGGGCAGTTCTGGGGCAGTAGGGGTCTCTCTGGGGCAGTTCTGGGGCAGTAGATGTCTCTCTGGGGCAGTTCTGGTTCAGTAGGGGTCTCTCTGGGGCAGTTCTGGGGCAGTAGGGGTCTCTCTGGGGCAGTTCTGGGGCAGTGGATGTCTCTCTGGGGCAGTTCTGGGGCAGTAGGGGTCTCTCTGGGGCAGTTCTGGGGCAGTAGGGGTCTCTCTGGGGCAGTTCTGGGGCAGTAGGGGGCAGTTCTGGGGCAGTAAGGGTCTCTCTGGGGCAGTTCTGGGCAGTAAGGGTCTCTCTGGGGCAGTAAGGGTCTCTCTGGGGCAGTTCTGGGGCAGTAGATGTCTCTCTGGGGCAGTTCTGGGGCAGTAGGGGTCTCTCTGGGGCAGTTCTGGGGCAGTAGGGGGCAATTCTGGGGCAGTAAGGGTCTCTCTGGGGCAGTTCTGGGGCAGTAAGGGTCTCTCTGGGGCAGTAAGGGTCTCTCTGGGGCAGTTCTGGGGCAGTAAGGGTCTCTCTGGGGCAGTTCTGGGGCAGTAAGGGTCTCTCTGGGGCAGTAAGGGTCTCTCTGGGGCAGTTCTGGGGCAGTAAGGGTCTCTCTGGGGCAGTTCTGGGGCAGTAGGGGTCTCTCTGGGGCAGTTATGGGGCAGTAGGGGTCTCTCTGGGGCAGTTATGGGGCAGTAGGGGTCTCTCTGGGGCAGTAGGGGTCTCTCTGGGGCAGTTATGGGGCAGTAGGGGTCTCTCTGGGGCAGTAGGGGTCTCTCTGGGGCAGTTATGGGGCAGTAGGGGTCTCTCTGGGGCAGTTATGGGGCAGTAGGGGTCTCTCTGGGGCAGTTATGGGGCAGTAAGGGTCTCTCCGGGGCAGTAGGGGTCTCTCTGGGGTAGTTCTGGGGCAGTAGGGGTCTCTCTGGGGCAGTTCTGGGGCAGTAAGGGTCTCTCTGGGGCAGTAAGGGTCTCTCTGGGGCAGTTGTGGGGCAGTACGGGTCTCTCTGGGGCAGTAGGGGTCTCTCTGGGGCAGAAAGGGTCTCTCTGGGGCAGTAGGGGTCTCTCTGGGGCAGTTATGGGGCAGTAAGGGTCTCTCCGGGGCAGTAGGGGTCTCTCTGGGGTAGTTCTGGGGCAGTAGGGGTCTCTCTGGGGCAGTAAGGGTCTCTCTGGGGCAGTAGGGGTCTCTCTGGGGCAGTAGGGGTCTCTCTGGGGCAGTTCTGGGGCAGTAGGGGTCTCTCTGGGGCAGGTCAGCACGCAGAGCGGAGGGGGGACGTGGTGACGTCACACGCCGCGTTGGCTCGCAACAAGCGGTGAAAAGTTTCAGCCCCTCCAGCTCCTCCAGCTCCCTGGATGTTTTTGTTGGGAGAAAAGTCGCTGGATGTTTAGGTCGTGCGAAAGTAGCGGCGTCCTCCCCGTTTTCCGCCGCTCGGTATCCGAAAGGAACCCGAGTTTTGCCACCTTTAAAGCCTCAGAGCGAGCGGAGTTTGTCCGCTTTGGCGGAGTGAAAACCCCCGAGAAAAGGAGCGTCCTCCCCGCTAGCCCCGCAGCTAGCCCCCGCTAGCCCCGCACTCTCCACGGTCCCAGCTCTCCCGGAGACTCCCGGCTCACACGGCCACGGAACAGGGGAAAACAGGCGCAGACATGGCGGAAACCAAGATAATTTATCACATCGACGAGGAGGAGACGCCGTACTTGGTGAAGATCCCCGTGGCCGCCGAGAGCATTACCCTGCTGGACTTCAAGCAGGTCCTCAACAAGCCCAACTACAAATTCTTCTTCAAGTCCATGGACCAGGACTTTGGGTGAGTTACACTGGGGGGTTTCACTTTTTCCTTTTCCTAAGCATGCCAAACAAAACGATTAAAGCTGAAAAATGAAAGAATAATGGTTCATTTTTGAGAATAATGCAAATATGATAAATCTGTGCCAAAGTTTTTCCTCCTGCAGGAGCTGCAATTGAACGCATCTTTTCCTAATTTAGTTGTAAGTGACTGTTTCAGACTAAAACTCGTGCATTTCTGTCATTTGCAGAGGTGTCAAAAGTATTCACATTCATTACTTAGGTAGAAGTATAGATACTAGAGTTTAAAAATACTCCTGTAGAAGTTGAAGTATCAACTCAAGTTTTTTACTCGAGTAAAAGTATAAAAGTACTGGTTTCAAAACTACTTAAAGTAGAAAAGTAAAAGTAATGTAAGGGGGAAAAAAGCCATTAAGGACAAAAGCCATTGAAAATGAATGCATCTTAGTATAATGCAAATATATTAAAGAACCATATATGTGTACTATTGAGCATTAACATGTGTTTCAGAGAGCAGGAGATATGATGACTAGTTGCCTATAAGTATTGTAATGGTGCAAAAAGTCAAACTTCAGAGGCATGTTATCATTTATCCTAACCTTTATTGGAATGTACATCCAAGTTTAGTTGCAGGAATCTGAGGGAACGGATGTAAGAACAAAACTGGACAAGAACATCTGAAACAACCACAACCAAATTCACTCTATCCGGATGGAGCAATTTAACTGGGTAGTTTTTTTTAAAGGCCGAAATGAAATAGAGTAACGAGGCTGTTTTTAGAATGTAAGGAGTAAAAAGTACAGATAATTGCGTAAAAATGTAAGGAGTAAAAGTAAAAAGTCTTCTGAAAAATAATTACTCCAGTGAAGTATAGATAACCAAAATTTCTACTTAAGTAATGTAACAAAGTATTTGTACTTCGTTACTTGACACCTCTGGTCATTTGTTGGAAGTGGGAATAAAAGAGCCACGCAGGTCGGCATGGAGTCAACACATCCCTGATCTGATGAATATCCAAGCAGCTCTCTGGGAAAAGTCCCAGCCTACATACTTCCCAGCGCTCACACAACATCATCATTACAAAAGGAGGCATTCCCAGTTTCTGCTACTTTTCTTCGCCTAATCCTCATCCCCTCCCTCCCCTCCTTCAGTCCATCATCTGGTGAAATCCTCGCCTTTTCTTTCTCTCGGGACTGAAGCCAGGGTTTTGTCCTCGTTTTAACACTTTGGCCTGCTAGCCGTCCTTTCATTCCCGAGCTTCTTCACTTCCTCTCCCCTCTCTCTTGACCCTCTCCTCCACAAAGACTATCCTCTATCAATTAATCTTTTTTTTTTCTCTTCTCTCTCCTTCTCTCCTATGTGACTGCTGTGCACTTTCCTGCGGAGGAATGCACGTTTGTGGTTTATTCACCCAGTGAGACCCTGAGGGTTTCTGTTAAGTGTATCCTAGTCTTGGATGGGCATTAAGGTACCCCCCCCCCCCTCTTCCCCCCCTTGTTGGATGGCACCATCACGGCCTCTGCCAAAGACACTGCCAAGCCCAAGTGCAGACTGAAAGGGAGGAGATGGCTTTTCCTTTGGGTCTTGACAGAAGTCTGCCCCCCCACAGATTTAAATATTTATCACATCAAAATCATAAACTGATTTGTATAGAGATTCCTTTAATGAAATCAGTGGAAAG
>NC_084606.1:35078397-35118397 GCF_033807715.1 Cololabis saira
TGTCGCTGCATTTCTCCATTTTCTGTTATCTCTTCTCTTATTTTCTTCTCTTTTCTTTCTTATAACTGCTATTTTTTTATTTTTCTTCTTCGTGACAGAGGTTCGCTTTGGCCTGGGGAGTTAAATTTAGCATTCGCTTTAAAGATATCTGGCGCCATCTAGCGTTGTGAATGGGTATAACGTCTAGACCCCGAATGTAAGACGACGCCCACTTTTTCAGTCTTAATTCAATGCAAAAAACACCGTCTTATATTCGGGCCAATACGGTATTTGTTTTTTGTTTTTTTGGTCCAATATGGCTCTTTCAACATTTTGGGTTGTCGACCCCTGATCTAGACTTAGGGCCAATCTCAATACACCCCCTACTTTATTAAGTTTTAATATTTTTTCAGGCGTAAAAGTAACCGTTAAGATCCCCAACCTGGGCTCAGTTTATCCAAATAACGCCTGCTAAGAAATTTGCTCCGATGTTTTCGGGGATGAGAGGATCGCCGGCGATTTATGGTTCCGCGTTAAATCGATGCAGAGCCTACGGCCTAGGTTACGGCCTAGGGTACACGGCGCCGCGTAACCTACGCCGTAGGCTCTGCGTTGGTGTAACGCGGATCCATAAATCAGCCTTTATTCTGGCGAGATCTGAAAAAACAAGTAAGCGGGTGATTATGTACATTCACTGAGTGAATATTATTAAAGTAAATATATATTTCTCGCTAGAAATGTAATCAAAGCGCATTTTTAAGCAGAAACTAACTCAAAATATTGATTTTATTCACTAAAAATGAGGAATGTCCGCCATGTTTTTTTGTTTGATTCAGTCTGCAAATGATGACGTAAAGCATTCTGGGAATTTTTCTCAGGCCCTCGGTCAGCTAGTCAGCATCTGAAATCCCTAGCTGTGAAGGGCTAGATTCATACCCCATAACCCTCGATATGTGCACTACCCCTACCTGTACATGCAAAGAGGAATTAGGACACCACTACCCTCACGGGAACACCCAAAATGTAGTGGTAGTGCTGAAAAGTAGGGATAGGGGTGGGATTGGGACTGGGCCTCAGTTTCAGCTGATCCTGCTTTGATGCAGTCGAGTGCGCTGTTCATTTTCACTCTCTCGTCACGTGGCAATCTTATAATTGCTCACGTTGCAATTGAAAAAAATCGCATTTGGTGATATTATTGCGGATGCAATTAATCGCTCAGCCCTAGTTTCAAACTTCGCAGACTTCAGCAGCAAGCTGAGGTAATGAAGAAATGTGATGAAAGGCAGAAAAGGGGACGGGTTGGAAGAATGGCAGAGTAACTCCTTCATAGGAAATCAGGAAATTGGATCCTTGTATGCGCTGAGGTTTTTGTTTGCCTAATACTCTTCATGACAGATGGAGACTCTTGCGAGCTGAATGAGAGCGTGCACAGGTTGGGAACTGAGAGAATGACCCATTGATCAGCAATGTAAACAGAGCCTGTGCAGAGAGAGGAGAATTATATTTCATCCAGAGCTGGGTAGAGGAGCCAAAAACTGTACTCAAGTAAAAGTACTGTTACTTCAGAATAATATGACTCAAGTAGAAGTAAAAAGTAGTCATCCAAATAATTACTTGAGTAAAAGTAAAAGAGTACTTGGTGAAAAAACTACTCAAGTACTGAGTAACTGTTGAGTAACGTCTGATTTATTTTTTTAACACAACCATTCAAACAGACAAAAGTACAAAATAATCATCTTCAGGCAAATTAAATCAATAAAATAATAAAATAAATTAAAATTAATAAATGGCTTAAATTAAAATAATCTTAAAGTAAATTAAAGTACTTTAATAAAATAAAAAAATAATAACAGAATACAAAAATAAATTAAGCACAAGTAGCACAAAATGTCAAGCCTTTGTACTTTTCTTTTTTAACCAGGCAGAACTAGAACAAACATGAACTCATAGAAACTCTGTGTGTGTTTGAGTCTGTGTAAATGTGACAAAACATGCAAAAACTAACATTTTTCCCAAAGAATCACCCAGTGATGTCATGAGATTGACGCGTACGCGGATAAAAGGGATAAAAGAAAAGTAACAGCTCAACGTAGCCTAATGTAGCGGAGTAAGAGGAACAGTTTCTTTTTCACAAATCTACTCAAGTAAAAGTAAAAAGTATAGTGATTCAAAACTACTCCTAAAAGTACAAAATTTCCCAAAACTTACTCAAGTAAATGTAACGGAGTAAATGGAACTCGTTACTACCCACCTCTGATTTCATCTACTTTTTATTTTCTTTTTACTTTTCATCTACTCATCTACTACATTTCCAATCACAAACAGTCCTGCTACTTGTTTTCACCAGTACCACTCGCTGCACCCATCACTACTAATCGAGGCTCAAAGGATAAACTTCTATCATGATGAAGTGTATCATATCAAAATGGTCCGCCTGCAGCTAATATTGCAGGTGGAAACTCAATCATTACCTTGAAACTGCCGTCAGGACACCTGGCAATTCTTCAAGTGAATCAGGGTAATCATGTGAAATGAGAGCGGACACATTCTCATGTGGAAAAAAACCTGAGTTTTTTTTCGGATGAATGAAAATGTTTCCGAATCTGTTCGGTATATCCCCGGGCCTACGGGCTCTTTTGCCTTTTCAAGCAAGCACAAAGCTGACAGCATATCCTCTGCAAGTGGTGTAAACAAACTGCCTGCACTCCGACTCCATTCATTCCTCTCCTCAGAGAAACATTGCCGCCAGTGTTTCATTTGGGTAACATCGCTCTTTTCCAGCCGCTGAGTTAAGTGCAGGCTTTAGTGCAGAGAGGTGTCTGAGAATCAGATTGGGCCGCTGAGTGGAAGAAGGCTGAAGTGATCCCGACACGCTCCGGGGCTAAGAAGTGGAGAAGAAGAAGTGTAGGTGTATCTTGAAGGCATTTGGAAAGCTAAAGTGGGCACTAATGCTGTAACGTTTTTTTTACTAAGCTCCTTAAAACTAACTTAAAAAATCTCAAAAATGAGGGCAGCTGCAGGAAAGCATGTGTATATATACAGGACTGTCTCAGAAAATTAGAATATTGTGATAAAATCCTTTATTTTCTGTAATGCAAAAATGTCATACATTCTGGATTCATTACAAATCAACTGAAATATTGCAAGCCTTTTATTATTTTAATATTGCTGATTATGGCTTACAGTTTAAGAAAACTCAAATATCCAAATATCTCAAAATATTAGAATATTCTGGGGAATCTTAATCTGAAACTGTAAGCCATAATCAGCAATATTAAAATAATAAAAGGCTTGCAATATTTCAGTTGATTTGTAATGAATCCAGAATGTATGACATTTTAGTTTTTTTAATTGCATTATAGAAAATAAAGAACTTCATCACAATATTCTAATTTTCTGAGACAGTCCTACGATATATTCATATATGAATTCAGGGGTTTAAAATAAGCCTGTGATGTGTTTTATATTCCATTTGTGATGATCTTGTTGATTGTCAGTCTCATCTGTGAGGAGGCAGCTGGTGCTTCTCTATAGAGACTGAACAGAGGAAGCATCAGTGAATGGAGATGCTGCACGGCTGCCAACAGGAAAAAAGACTGGCGCGCAAAATGAAGAATACAGCATCCAGGTAAACAGATGGATAGGTTAAAAACAAAATCTGATTCATACATACATGTATTTTTCTATTTTCAGATCTTACTGGCTCTCAGTCTGAGGAGCTGAGCCCTCTCCTGGCTAATGTGTGCAGACAGAAAACCTGGTTTTTAAACCCTTGTGCTGTCTTGTGCTGTCTTCAGGTCAAGGAAGGAGGAAGGGAAGAAAAGAGGAAGGAAGGAAGGAAGGAAGGAAGGAAGGAAGGAAGGAAGGGAGAAAAGAAGGAAGGAAGGGAGGGAGGGAAGAAGGAAGGAAGGAAGGAAGGAAGGAAGGAAGGAAGGAAGGAAGGAAGGAAGGAAGGAAGGAAGGAAGGAAGGAAAGAAGGAAGGAAGGAAGGAAAGAAAGAAGGGAAAAAAGAAGGAAGGAAGGGAGGAAACAAGGAAGGAAGGGAAAAAAGAAGGAAGGAAGGGAAAAAAGAAAGAAGGAAGGGAGGAAGGAAGGAAGGAAGGAAGGAAGGAAGGAAGGAAGGAAGGAAGGAAGGAAGGAAGGAAAGAAAGAAACAAGGGAAAAAGAAGGAAGGAAGGAAGGGAGGAAACAAGGAAGGAAGGGAAAAAAGAATGAAGGAAGGAAAGGAGAAAACAAGGAAAGAAAGTAGGAGGGGAGAAAAGAAGGAAGGAAGGGAGGAAAGAAGGAAGGAAGGAAGGAAGGAAGGGAAAAAAGAAGGAAGGAAGGGAAAAAAGAAGGAAGGAAGGGAAAAAAGAAAGAAGGAAGGAAGGAATGTAGGTAGGAAGGAAGGAAGGAAGGAAAGAAAGAAGGGGAAAAAAGAAGGAAGGAAGGAAGGAAGGAAGGGAGGAAACAAGGAAGGAAGGGAAAAAAGAATGAAGGAAGGAAAGGAGAAAACAAGGAAAGAATGTAGGAGGGGAGAAAATAAGGTAGGAAGGGAAAAAAGAAGGAAGGAAAGAAGCAAGGAAGGAAGGAAGGAAGGAAGGAAGGAAGGAAGGAAGGAAGGAAGGAAGGAAGGAAGGAAGGAAGGAAGGAAGGAAGGAAGGAAGGAAGGAAGGAAGGAAGGAAGGAAGGAAGGGAAAAAGGAATGAAGGAAGGAAAGGAGAAAACAAGGAAAGAATGTACGAGGGGAGAAAAGATGGAAGGAAGGAAGGAAGGAAGGAAGGAAGGAAGGAAGGAAGGAAGGAAGGAAGGAAGGAAGGAAGGAAGGAAGGAAGGAAGGGAAAAAGGAATGAAGGAAGGAAAGGAGAAAACAAGGAAAGAATGTACGAGGGGAGAAAAGATGGAAGGAAGGGAGAAAAGAAGGGAGAAAAGAAGGGAGAAAGGAAGGAAGGGAATAAAGAAGGAAGGAAGGGAGAAAAGAAAAAAGGAAGGGAGGAAAGAAGGAAGGAAGGAAAGAAGGAAGGGAGAAAAAAAGGAAAGGAGAAGGAAGGAGAGAGCAGGAGGAAAGAAGGAACAGGAGAATTAGGTCATTTGGACCCAAAGACAGTACAAGGGTAAAGAAATATCAATTGTCATCTTTTAGCTAAAGCAAAACATAAAATCATAAGCTTTTAGGTTTTTAAGTGGGCGATATTTTCTAAGACCACAGCTTCGCTTATACAGCTGAATTGACAGGCGTTTCCCCGCCTTGTAAAGTAAAAGCATAAAAGAATGCATAAGTAGGCTTTGTTTTTAAACATAGTGACATGTGTCCAATCGTCCGTGCTCCGTCAGTGCTGTGAGCTGTGAAGAAACATCAGTGACAACCGTTGGAGAGATTTGCCATGGTGTTTTATTCCCACTGCCTGCAAGTGTGTGTTTTGTGTGTTTTGTATGTGAAGGCCTGTAAGTTTGGCAACTACATGGTGATCCGACCACGTTATTACCAGAACTGCTTTGAGATTCACTTGAACTCGTGCCTGTGGATGGAGGTGATTGTATTGTAGGCAGAGGTGGGTAGTAACGAGTTACATTTACTCCATTGCATTTACTTGAGTAAGTTTTGGGAAATGTTGTACTTTTAGGATTAGTTTTGAATCACTATACTTTTTACTTTTACTTGAGTAGATTTGTGAAGAAGAAACTGTTTCTCTTACTCCGCTACATTAGGCTACGTTGAGCTGTTACTTTTCTTTTATCCCTTTTATCCGCGTACGCGTCAATCTCATGACATCACTGAGTGATTCTTTGGGGAAAACGTTTGTTTTTGCATGTTTTGTCACATTTACACAGACTCAAACACACACAGAGTTTCTATGAGTTCATGTTTGTTCTAGTTCTGTCTGGTTAAAAAAGAAAAGTACAAAGGCTTGAAATGTAGTGCTACTTGTGCTTAATTTATTTTTTTATTCTGTTATTATTCTATTTATTTTATTATTTATTAAAGTACTTGAATTTACTTTAAGATATTTTAATTTAAGCTATTTTTAATTAATTTTAATTAATTTTATTATTTTATTGATTTAATTTGCCTGAAGATGATTATTTTGTACTTTTGTCTGTTTGAATGGTTGTGTTAAAGAAATAAATCAGACGTTACTCAACAGTTACTCAGTACTTGAGTAGTTTTTTCACCAAGTACTTTTTTACTTTTACTCAAGTAATTATTTGGATGCATACTTTTTACTTCTACATGAGTCATATTATTCTGAAGTACTTGAGTACAATTTTTGGCTACTCTACCCACCTCTGATTGTAGGATGATGTACGAGTCTGACAAACGCAAGATGGGTTGAAGGAAAAGAAACTGAGATTTTTTTATTTTAACAGTACTAGAGGAGAAAACTACATCTGAAGTAGGAAAAGACTGAACAAAGGAACAAATCTATGGACTAATTTGTGTCCAAGTGGAGTCAGTCGATAATACTGCAGAGGAATCTTGCTTATGATTCCCTGCAATAACACCGCAATGTGAATTGTTTTATGCCCTTTGATGGTAAGAGTGTCTCAGTAAAGCTAATGAAATAGTAAAATATTTTGTCAACTGCTTTAACTAATGAGTAAACCATGTCATAATTCCAGCAAATAGCCCAAAAACTTAGTTCTGGCTCTCTTAATCCATTTCAAAACAGCCTGTTTTGAGATGGATTCCAGGTGGATGTCGTTATTCAGTTCTGTGCGACTACATGAACAAGGATTAGAGCAAAACAGGAGCTAGGGCTCAGTCTTTGCAACCGTTACAGATATACGTAAGTCATGCTGGTAAATATTAGACACCAGATATCAATACAAACCAAGCTAAGTCACCAACAAACACCAAGCCAAAATGCAGTAGCAATGTGTTCAAAAGCTAAGTATAGCTTTTCTGCTTCCATTAGAGTTTAGCAGATAGCAGCAGCCAGATGAGACGATCAAATGCATTTCATTAGTAAATGTGGTCACCTTCATAAAAGCCTAAGAGTTTTGTGGACGGCAGTCTGCAAGTGTGTGACATTTAACTCACCACATTGACGGTTACCGTAGAAGAGCAGCTGTTGTTGAAGATGGTAACAGAGTTATAAAGCCTTTTCATAAAAACCGTTGTGGTTCAAAACTAGCAGTGTAACGATACACTAATCTCACGATACGGTACGATACACAATATTGAGGTCACGATAACGATACGATATTATAGCAGTATTTTTTTAACAACCTTGAATGAGGAACATATCACTGGAAAAAATGGTCTTTTATTTTGAAAGACACAAAATACAAAACAATGCTGTGCGTTTGTCCTATTGTTACAGTTTGTAATGCTTTATAACTGTTTAAGTTTTAAAGAGAAAGCCAGGCCAACCATTTTCCACAAACTGAACTAAAAGTAAATGTCAGGTTTGCATTATGATCTTCAGTTTCATACAAGTACAAATATTTTGCCACAAACTGAATAGTTTCTCTCATGTATGATTTGACTTTTTTCTTTTCCAGAAATTTAACAACTAAAATTAAATAAATAAATAAAAGTAAATAAATACATACAATTTTACATCATAAAAAAGATTGATTCCTGCTCACCTTATAAGTGTAAGAGATTTATTTTTGTTAAGAAGGTTATTTTAGTAATTCAGGGTTCATTATTTTATAAATATATTCTTTATATTGTGATGTATCAGGGACTATAATGACACTAGTCAGTTTATCTGTAGTGATTAGTCTGTTTTAGATTGGGCGGAGTGATACGCCACAGTACGGCACTAGGTGCTGTGTTGATGTTCTAAAATCCTACACTGTTGAGGGACATTAAAGTACACTGGAACTCAGCAGAAGTTTCCCCGTGTTTTTCCTACTCACGACCCCAAAAAGGTTTAATTTAATAAGGTAAGGCTTAACTCTACACCAGACTTACATCAGTAAAAGTTCAGAGCTCAAAACCCTGCAAGAGTCCCGTGATCGGGACCAAACGGAACTAGTTTCTTCTGAGTGGAGTCAGATTTTGGTCCGCGGGTTGAGGTGCGGTCGGCACAAATACACTGCGCGTTACTAGTCAACACAATATAGGCTATTAATATTAATAATCCAATATCGCGCTACAGTTTGTCACCTCCACGACACTTATCGTGACGTTTTTGTATCGCGAAATTTCGTGGCACGATATATTGTTACACCCCTATCCAAAACGCAAGTGAAAGATTAAAAGTTCAAAGTCATGTTTTGCCTCAGTGTTGTGTTTTTTCCTCTCAGAATAAGCCCATCCAAGAATGATGATGAACAATAATGTCTTATTTTCACACGTGTAACCAATTGTGACAAGTCAAGCCACCTAAGCGTGGAGCCAGCCATGTCTGAAGGGTTTCTGGAAGGTCACTGATTTCACAGAGGAGCACTGGATTCAAAAACGTAGGGGGAGTTGTGCAACTTTTCACGAGTCAAGTGTGGCAATAACACATGCAGGTGTGTGTATTATAACATGCCCAGGAGAGCCAGTTGCTACAGTAAAGTGAATCTGACTGATGTGAAAGGGGCATTTTCAACGATGGAAAAGCCTTTCCTTTTTCAAATCATGTGATATAAGGGACTTTTTATCCAGTTGACATGTTTCAATGGGCATTGAACAATTCCAAGGGTAATGAAAATGTACCTAGTTTTCAGACCAAGATCGGACCCAAGCGATGCTGAGGGAAAATAGCAAAAAAAATAACTGAAGAGGTCCAAATAAAGCAGGTCAGCGCAAGCATTTCCTTTCATTTGTCCAGCACGATTGTGTCTAGGGGTGGTGATTTGGGCTCAGTTTGCAGCAACAGGACCGGGGGAAACCTTGGGGTCATTGATTCCCACCGTGAACTCCCGCGTGCACAAGCCTAGTCAAGAGTCATTTCCAGCCATATGCCCGGCAGCTAAAGTTTGTGCAAAATTAGGTCATGCAACAGGACGGCCATCTCAAGCACAGCAGCAAATCTCCAATCGAATAACTGAAAAAAGAAAATCCACACTTTTCAAGGGTCGAGTCAAACTCCAAAATGAAACCAGACTGTAATGTTGTAGTGGAAAATTGAGAAAGATGTGCATAAATGCATTTAATTGAAGTTGGGCAAAATTCCCCCACACCAATGAGAGAAACTGACAGCATCATACAGAGCAGCGGTACTTGAAGTTATCACATTAAGTTGATTTTAAAACCTATTGAACTCTTAGTGTACTTAGTCTTTGACACTTTTTGATGAACAGATAATGAGCCAATATAATATGTTGTCTTTTGGTGATCTATGGTTGTGTTTACCTAATTAAAAGACCAGGTAGTAATTAAATGATTATCTACTATGTCCTGGTATTTTTTTTCAACGTTTTCAGGGTCAGCTGACTTCATTTCAACACAGTAAGAGGTTTATCTTGATCCACATACTTTGTACGTTGGAATAAATCAAACATAATTTGTGATAAATCGGCCCTCAATTGATAATGCATGGACATCTAAAGACACAACAGAGTTTGTTTATAAGTCTAGGGATAATTAGACCCAATCCAAAATGCAGTTGACCTAAACAAAATCAAAGAGACAGACAACACGATGTGTCACCAGCTAACAAGAAGCAGGGATCTGAAACGAGCAGTAATGCGTGTAATTTGACCCTGCAAATAACAGCTCACAGTCCCCATGTTGTGTTAAAAGCAGTCTTTTCTCCTGAGATGATTATAACACAGTCTCTCCCTCGCTATCAGCTCTGCTGGTGGGAATTTGATTGGACCCTAATTAGATAGGGATTTAAATATAATCTCTTACAGTGAGACTAAATTTCAAGTTGATAGCCGAGTCTCACGTGGTTCAAAATCCAGGAACACAAATGTGAACTGAGAAATGCCGGTTCGTTCAAAAACCAAAAGGCAAGAACAAAGTCAAAAGAACATTGTATTTCAGTAAATGGTGTAAAACTATGGAATTGTTGCGAAAAGGACTTAAGAATGTGTAGTTCGATCCATACTTTAAAAAACATTTTCAAAATTAAGACTATCAACGGGTGTAAAAATATACTGTAACGGGATATACTGTAATGCAATCAAATTCATTGACACCAAATGTCATAGTGTAACAATTATTACTAGGCTTTTGTTTGCTTCTTTGCACCTACCTCTAACAATCATTTTTTCCTGCAGTTCTTTATAAACATTGTCTAGTATTGATTGTATGATAATAGGGTTAAAGGCATCACAAGCTCAGGCTTCAGCTACACCTTTTTTGGTCCCATCTATTTGAGCCATCTATGTAGTGCCTCGCTGGTTTTGCTGTTTTCCCCATGTGTGCTGGATGATGATGGTTGCACCGATGTATTAACATTGACTACGTTTACATGCAGTGAAAATTCGGGTTATTGCTAATATTCCGGTTACTGAAACATTCGGAATATTCCGTTTACATGGTAACTACCGTATTTTCTGGACTATAAGCCGCTACTTTTTCATAGGTTTTGAACCATGCGGCTTATACAAAGGTGCGGCTATTCTGTGGATTTTTCTTCCACCACTCGGGGCGCTCTAACCGGAATTAGAATCAAAACTAAGACAAAATAAATGCAAAGAAGAATACGCTACTTCTTCTTTAGCAGATAGAAGAAGGTAGAATCAGATTTCAAACAGATAAACAGATAAATAAATACCAGTTATATTCTCTTGGTTCTGTCCCGTTTTAATCAGCAAAGTTGCTGCCGTGTTAAAAGACACTGTTAGGAAAGGATCTATTTAGGTACAAACATGTACATCATTTACAGTTCAAAATCCTTCTGTACATGTAGTAAATATCTAATCTAACATAAATACCTGCGGCATATCTTTTTTTTTTTTTAAATAGAGCGGATGCGGCTTGTATGCAGGTGCAGCTTATAGTCCAGAAAATACGGTAATCATTCGGGATATCTGGATCAAACCAGCGACGCGAGGAGAACGTCATGATGCAATTCCCGTCATTTCTGCTTCTTCTTCCTGTATCCAAATTCAAAACAAATGCTGCTTCACGCAACTTTTCGCTCACCTTTTTTAAAATCTCGCTATCCCGGTACTTTCTACCGTCTACAAATGCAGAAATGTTCATATCCTTCATTACATTTATGAAGTGATTAGTCTCCTCCTGGTCTTGTGTTTCTCCGTGTTTATAAGAACTTCCTGGACTCAAAAGGCCAGGATTCCTTGTGAACAGAGCATGTGCAGAAAACAAATTCCTGTTCCGTTTGATGGGGATATTCCGTTTGGTGTTTATATGACCCAATATTCGGGTTTTAAAAGGAGTAACCCAGGGCTCATATTCAGATTTTTAAAACCAGAATATGAGCAAATTTGGGTTATTCAAAGGGGTTATTGGTGTTTACATGGCCGTGCAAAACCGGGTTATTGCTAATATTCGGGTTTTAAAAGGGTTATTGATGCATGGTAGGGCTGGGCGGTATGGAGTAAAAAATGTATCACGATAATTTCTGGCATTTATCCCGATAACGATAAAAATGACGATAAAAAAAATACCAATTCAACTCCACCTTTTTAACTATAAATCTATCACGCTCTCAGATCAGCCATGTTTGTTACACAGAAACATCACAGAAACATCATCAACTGGAATTTATCTTTCTTTCTTTCTTTCTTTCTTCTTTCTTTCTTTCTTTCTTCTTCTTTCTTTCTTTCTTTCTTTCTTTCTTTCTTTCTTTCTTTCTTCTTTCTTTCTTTCTCTTTCCTCCTTCCTTCCTCCATCTTCCTTCCTTCCTTCCTTCCTTCCTCCATCTTCCTTCCTTCCTTCCTTCCTTCCTTCCTTCCTTCCTTCCTTCCTTCCTTCCTTCCTTCCTTCCTTCCTTCCTCCATCTTCCTTCCTTCCTCCATCTTCCTTCCTTCCTTCCTTCCTTCCTTCCTTCCTTCCTTCCTTCCTCAATCTTCCTTCCTTCCTTCCTTCCTTCTTCCTTCCTTCTTCCTTCCTTCCTTCCTTCCTTCCTTCCTTCCTCCTTCCTTCCTTCCTTCCTTCCTTCCTTCCTTCCTTCCTTCCTTCCTCCTTCATCCTTCCCTCCTTCCTTCCTTCCTTCCTTCCTTCCTTCCTTCCTTCCTTCCTTCAGGTACGTTGTGTGTGGATTTAACACAGAACCATAAATCAGTTTTACACAAAAACTTCATCAACGGGAATTTATTGTTTTTACTGCGAGATACAAATTCTTACCGTGGGGAATTTTTTTTGACGGTAAATCGTGAACGGTAAAATATTTTCCCATTCCTACTGCATGGAAACGCATTCATCGTTTTTTGGATGACCAAAATAAACAAAAAGAAAGAGAAAAGAAAGAAAGAAAGAACAAAGACATGAGTATTTGACTGGTTAAAGACTGAACCACAAGCACAACAGCTCCCTGACCAGTAGTAACCCAGTGCATCTACAGAGGGGGCTGTTTTCTAAACCCTTATCCTTCATCCATCCCTGGCATCCCTCCGCTCTCACTCTGTCTTAGTGTGAGCTTTCTTGCAATATACTAAAAAAAAAAGGGAGCATCCAAACGACTGATCAAATACAGAGAAAGACCAGGAAACACAGGGAATAAACATGTTAAAACGGGATGGCAGAGGCTGATCCTCCATGTTGGTGCTGTGCGGTGACTGAATGAGGACGCGGCCCTCGGCCCTTAGGCTGGATGTCGGTGCCCTATTCCCCCCCGCTTCATTTCCTGCAATCCTTCTCCATCCTGTTAAGGGAATGCTCTGGATGGAAACTGAGTCAAATGATGAGAGACCGAGGAGAATTGGTTTTCAGCAGCTTGGCATATGTGTGTCAGCGGATATATATGTGTGTGTGTGATGTGTGTGTGACAGACGGAACGTGCCAGCGAGTGTGTGTGTGTGTGTGTGTGTGGTGTGTGTGTGTGTGTGTGTGTGTGTGTGTGTGTGTGTGTGTGTGTGTGTGTGTGTGTGAAAAAAGGAGGTGGAGTTGTCAAAAAAAATACATATCAAAGGAGAAAATTAATTCAGTTAGGCTACTAGGCAAAGAATCTTCCACGCAAATCGCTGTACGTGACAATGATACGGTATTTCACGTGGCAAATGATTCATGAGGCGACTTGTAGCCGAGGAGCTGGATCTCACGTGGTGAGGGTGGGAGATCGGTGGGTCTAGGGAGAGGAGGAAGACGATGGAGGAAGCAGTGGAAGTGAGTCATAATATTCACTTCCAGGCCTTCTGCATAATCATTTCAGCTCCTGCTTCAGCACAGTGAGCTGAATCACCAGACAGACACGTGGCCACGGAGCCAAAATGTCGCCGCCCTGACTTCTGTTTTTCTTGCACTTCTTTATCACACACGTACTTGTGTGATATTCCATTGCCATGGCTCACAAATCACAGTATTGCACTCTACAACAGTGTGATATTTTCGGCTGTAGCCATATGAGCGTCCAGATTTGGGTTTGTCTTCACTAAAGTCTTCTACGTGTCTTCTGCCTCCAGGAAGAGAACTGAATATAAATTAAAGCAGGGATGAACGCGCCCTCGCACTCACGGCCACCGCCCTCCATAAGCATATCAGAAATGACACCACCCACGACTCTCTATGTCAAACCATTGAAATATTATGGCAGAAATTAGGAACTATGAAATATCGACCAATTAGAAGAAGGGGCGGGGCTGATTTGCACCAATTATGGTGAAGGACTCAAAACCATGTCCGATGACACCACCCATGACTCTCTATGTCAAACCATTCAAAAGTTATGGCAGAAAATCAGAAGTATCACATATCGACAATCAGAGAAGGGCGGGGCTAATTCATGCCAATGAAGGTCAAGGACTCAATACCGAGTCCGATGACACCACCCACGACTCTCTATGTCAAGCCATTCAAAAGTCATAGCAGAGAAAAGTTTTCCAGGGGCGCTGTTGAGCCGTTAGGCCACGCCCATTAATGCAGACCATGAAATATCAAATTTATCATCATTTATCATCATTTTGCAAAATTTGGTGACTTTTGGGGAACTATCAAATATGGACCAATCAGATGAAGGGGGGGCGCGCTTTTTTACGTCTAGCGTCGCCACGGTAACGCTTTTGAAAGAGAAAAGTAATGCGTGTAGTCGCAGGATGGAGACGCACATTTTGATGTATAACACACCTGGGTGCACGTTATGGTTTGGGCCGTATTAACTGCCGAAGAAATGGCATAAATTGCGCCAAAATTACATGATTAATTCAAAATGGCCGACTTGCTGTTCAGTTTCGGCCATGGCGCCAAGAGACTTTTCTTTAAGTTGCGACATGATACAGTTGTGTACCGATTTCGTGCATGTACGTCAAACCGTATCGTGGGGCTTGAGGCACAAAGTTTTCTAGGGGGCGCTGTTGAGCCATTAGGCCCGCCCATTAATGAAAACCATTAAATATCACATTTTTCACCAGGCCTGGCTTGGTGCAAAATTTGATGAATTTTGGGCACGTTTAGGGGGGCAAAAAGGGCCCTCATTTCATCAGAATAAAGAAAGAAAGAAAGAAAGAAAGAAAGAAAGAAAGAAAGAAAGAGAAAGAAAGAAAGAAAGAAAGAAAGAAAGAAAGAAAGAAAGAAAGAAAGAAAAGAAAGAAAGAAAGAAAGAAAGAAAGAAAGAAAGAAAGAAAGAAAGAAAGAAAGAATAATTCCTACAGATACAATAATGCTTTAATTTTGCTTGATGAACATGTGAAGGATGAAAGAACACCCAGCCATGGAGCAGTCTGAACATCCTGGTTTATGTAGGGGAATTATTTGAAACACATAAACCTTTAGCCGGTGTGTGCCTGGAGCTGTTTGTGATCCAAATAATCTTAGCATGAAAAGAGAATTAGCTGAAGACAACCTGGTAAGTATAGTTCAATTAAAAATAATTCAGAGGTGATGGTTCCCCCTCATCATCACCAAACCTCTGAATACTTCCAGGGAGTGATCTATGGCAGAAATCTCTCTCTGACCTGAGGGGTCGGCGCTGGATCTGGTAAACAAACAAACGTCTGATTGCAATCTTTCCATGTATGTGGATTTGCATTGCAAATGATCTTGATCAGTGGACACCGCGGGGAGGGATGGGGCAGTTCTCTGGCAGCTGCAAACGTCTGAGCCCCAGCATCGCGCTGCCTTATCCACAGCTGCACGTGTGCCTGCGTTCACCAACCTGAGCCTTATCTCTGCTGGCCTTCTGTGGACGGATGCACCTCTGGGGGTCGTCTCCCCTCACCCAGCAGCTGTCTGAGGCCTGATGTATGGAGATCTGATGCTGCTTTAAAGTCACAACCAGCAATAGGTAACGCCTGGATTTTAGTAACACTGGTATCTGATACTGTTTTTAGGGCCCGAGCACTTACAGTGCGAAGGCCCTATTGTATCTGTAGGATTCTTTCTTTCTTTATTCTTTTTTCTGACGAAAGGAGGGCCTTTTTGCCCCCCTAAACATGTCCAAAAAGGCACCAAATTTTGCACGCGAGCCAGGCCTGGCGAAAAATTTGATATTTGATGGTTTTCATTAATGGGCGTGGCCTAATGGCTCAACAGCGCCCCCTAGAAAACTTTGTGCCAAAAGATCCACAATACGGTTTGATGTACATGCACGAAAATCGCTACACACCTGTATCATGTCGCAAATTAAAGAAAAGTCTCTTGGCGCCATGGCCGAAACCAAACAGGAAGTCGGCCATTTTGAATTAATTGTGTAATTTTGGCGCAATTTATGCCATTTCTTCAGCCGTTTCTTTGCCCGAACCGTAACGTGCACCCAGGTGTGTTATACATCAAAATGTGCCTCTCCATCCTGCGACGATGTGCATTACTTTTCTCAGTCAAAAGCGTTACCGTGGCGACGATAGACGCCAAAAAGCGTGCCCCGCCCTTCACCTGATTGGTCCATATTTGATAGTTCCTACTTTCTGCCATAACTTTTGAATGGTTTGACATAAAGACTCGTGGGTGGTGTCATCGGACATGGTTTTGAGTCCTTCACCTTAATTGGTGCAAATTAGCCCCGCCCCTTCTTCTGATTGGTCCATATTTGATAGTTCCTACTTTCTGCCATAACTTTTGAATGGTTTGATATAGAGAGTCGTGGGTGGTTTCATCCACTAAATGTCCAGGCCTGAAGAATCTACATGCAAGTCATACAAGCTTCCACTGCAGCCTGAACGTGCACAAGGGTGCGAGGGCCCGTTCATCGCTGCTTGCAGCTTTAATTATCATTACTTTATATTCATTCTGATCAAATCACTTCAAATATTCTCATTTTAAGTGTCGCTACCAAAACAACATCCGAAACGAGTGCTGCCAGAGCTAAGATGAGGGCTCGCAGAGCCCCTAATGGACACCAGAGGAACTACAGTTTTTTCTCAGTTCTGCGTTGGTTAAACCGGAAATTGGATGATGCGATTCATGAATCGAAGCTCTTCAAGAGTTAGAAAACCTCACAATGTCACAAGCATACGCTCCCATTCCAGGTTCAAACAATATTGCCTTCAGAGTAAAGATGGAATAAATGTCTTGCTGTCCCCCTCTAAATGTTAATGGATAAAAGAAGATAAAACATATAAATGATAAATTAAGGGTAAAAAACTTCAAATTAATTAGCAGGTCAAATTTGAGCACTTACTTGGAATTCAATCCCATAGTTCTCTCTGCAGAAGTCTCGTAATTTGGGGTAGACGTGCTCTTTCAGTGCGTTCCTCTCTGCTTCTGTGTCTGGAAAACAAAATACAGGAAAAGCTTGAGTAGTCTGGAAAAAAATATACATATTCAGACATTTAAGTGACCACTTACAACTGAATTTGAAGTAGAGGCAGTGTTGTGAGTAGGGGTGGGCAAAAATATCGATATGGCAATATATCGCGATACTTTTCCAGCCGATTCAATATCGATATTCAAAATTTGAATATTGATTATTTATTTATTTTTTTAAATATTTTTATCCCCGATTTTTTTCCCATTATATCACCCACTGCTCCTACCTAAGTGACAGTCCTGGGCATTGCCACTCTCTACCAACCCCGGGAGGGCCCTGCACTGAGCTCAGGTTTTATTTCACGTTTTATTTCATTTTATAATTTATTTTTTATATAACACAATTGCCTGTCCTTAAAAATCGGGATATCGCATAATCGGGATATCGCAATGTGTATCGTATCGTGGCTGAAGTATCGTGATGCGTATCGTATCGTGAGGTCCTTCCCAATACCCACCCCTAGTTGTGAGTTAAACAGCTTCGTATTAAGTATTGAGAACACAAAAATACTACTTATATTTCATCTGAAATGAGTTATCAGTTGGTGATGTATTAACTTGCAAGCAACAAACATACAGGGAAGAACATTTTTAATGCATTTTAATGCAAACAAGTGGCTACTCTTCAGACGAATGAAGACACTGTTTCAAAAGAAATCCCTCTTGTGAGGCTAAATGGTACATCTAGTCAGATATAATGCAGGATGTGAGAGTTTCCACCTCAAAACTGCCATGAAAATTCACTCTGACAGCATCTTTAGTTGTATGAATCATAACAGTATTGGATGGAAGCCACTGAAAATACTTTTCCTCACATTTGAGCTCCTCGAACAGCTGGAGTGATGAACTGCTCTTATTCACTTCTTACTTTATGTGCTTTTATTGCACTTGCTGTTGCTTAAAATAGGCCCAACCCTACATGTGTGCTGTTAAGACCACTGCATGTGTCGAGACGACATAAAGACACATAAATAGTCTGCTAAAGTAAGATGCAGCTTTTGTATTTGACAGTTAAAGATGAATGTATATATTTAAAAACTAGTTGTTAAATTGGATATTATTGGATTGTTTCAATATGTAAGTCAGCACATGTCCATCCACACTGCAAAAACTCAAAATCTTAACAAGAATATTTGTCTTATTTCTAGTTAAAATGTCTCATTTTTAGTCAAAAAAATCTCATTACACTTAAAACAAGAGTCATTACCAGAAAAATAACTTATTTGACAATTTTCACCTGTTTCAAGTAGAGTTTCACTTAAAATAAGTCGAAAAATCTGCCAGTGGAACAAGATTTTTTTGCTTGTAATGAGAAGATAAATCTTGTCCCACTGGCAGATTTTTCTACTTATTTCAAGTGAAAATTGACTTGAAACAGGTGACAATTGTCAAATAAGTTATTTTTCTGGTGATGACTAAATGTTGAAATAGCAGTAAAACCACATTCATTGATGAAATGACATAAGGGATGGAAAGGAGGGATGGCAGTTTTACAGGGGGATGATTTGGACCGTTTTTATTTCAGAGGGGGATGCCGTCCCCCCTCATCCCCCCTCATCCCCCCTCAACTCCAGTACTGATTGAACTTAAATATAATTTTCTACCCGAATCTTCTGCATATACAGTATGTGCTGTGAACTATATGAAGGGAAAGGCCAAACATTAAAAAAGCCACCACACCAGAAACTGAAATCTCTGTTTCATATTTTTCTACATTTTATTTATCTTCTCTGACTACAATTTTGCGAGGATATGGCGCATGGCTTTCAGAAAAAACAGGTACTGAGCTTGAAACAGGTGAAAATTGTCAAATAACAAGTTATTTTTCTGGTAATGACTCTTGTTTTAAGTGTAATCAGATTTTCTGACTAAAAATGACACATTTTAACTAGAAATAGGACAAATATTCCTGGTAAGATTTTGAGTTTTTGCAGTGCACAAGCATCTGGCCACGTGTATGAATGTGAATCCGCTGAAAAAAGGCGACATTATTCAGCAATAAGAAAGCAGCGATCATCTTGGACACTCCACATGTCATAGATGAGACCCCACAGCTTGTTGTTGTGTCCCACTTTCCCTGCCGCTTCGCCGTCCCTTTGCACCGTCTTCCAAATGGTTACTGTAATGCATTTAGACATGGCCAGTCTCGGTGGGCCTCTCTCTTTCTGAGGGGTGTGGACGGACTGTTAAAAACAGAACATGCCCAACAGAGATGCCCGGCGTGACCAAGAAGCTGCACACACACACACACACACACATGTGCACAAACAGCCCCTCAGCTGCTAACCATGTCATACTCAACGTGAGAAGAGTAGCCCACAAATTTGCTCTGACGTATCTATCTCTCGTCTATCTTTAGTAAGGCTTTGGGCTGTGACTGAGCAAACATCCGCCCACAGCCACCCTGGCCAAATGTCAAAGCAGAGCCAAACGGATGTTATGGTATGTAAATTAAATAGTACGCATCAGTGGAGCTATCATCTTATTTTCCATCAGTAATATCCGTATTTCGTGCGTATTATGTAAGATGTTTCACGGTGGCACGGCAACAACAGACCTGCAGGAATCTGCCGTTTGTGGAATTTTAGATTAAACCTGTTTGTGTTGGGGAAGCGTTGAAAGGCGACGACTACACTATCTGGATGTGACCTGACAAGACTTAACCGCGCTCCTATTGGTGCTGTGCTGATAACGGCGCGCTGCCTCCGTCTCCTTCTTCTGTGGGACGATGATGAGTTATGGCAGCTTGATGTACAGTATGTTCGTGCTCCGTCGTCTGCACAGCAACATTCAAAAGAACAAAGGCTGGATCCAACATTAAGGGCTCTAATTCCCCTGTTTGTTCATTTCAACAGCAGACTAATCTCTCCTTCAGATATAGTCTGTCATCTCTTGTTCATTTATTCTCTTTCTGTCACATGTTTTTGCTTTTCTTTCTTCCTCTCTCTTTGTTTCGGGGAACTAATGGGTAATCATGTGAACAGACAAATCGTAAAATGTCCCTACTGTTTGTCCCTTCTTTGCTTCCCCGGTAACTATTTTTAGACCTAATGTAAAAATGGTTAATGCCGTCCGAGAGAAAAAATTTTGCAAAGCATAGACAGCTAGTGAAGCTACATTTGAGAATCTGCAACCAGTAACAGGATTTCTTTACAGGATATTTGAGCGCTGCTAACGCTGAAACCGCTAGACGAGCTTGAATTCCAAAACCACACTGCAAAAACTCAAATTCTTAACAAGAATATTTGTCTTATTTCTAGTTAAAATGTCTCATTTTTAGTAAAAAAAAAATCTCATTACACTTAAAACACGACATCACTGGAAAAAACAACAATTTTCACCTGTTTTAAGTAGATTTTCCCTTAAAATAAGTAGAAAAATCTGCCAGTGGAACAACATTTTTTTGCTTGTAATGAGAAAATAAATCTTGTCCCACTGGCAGATTTTTCTACTTATTTCAAGTGAAAATGTACTTGAAACAGGTGAAAATTGTCAAATAAGTTATTTTTCTGTTAATGACTCTTGTTTTAAGTGTAATGAGATTTTTTTGACTAAAAATGAGACATTTTAACTAGAAATAAGACAAATATTCCTGGTAAGATTTTGAGTTTTTGCAGTGCAAATAAAAGTCACCTCCTTAAAGTAAGTTATACGTGGATTATTTCTGCCGGTCCTTCATTCCTCCAGATTGTCTCATCAACCAGGCTCACACGATGCACTCGTGCTGCCCTCATCGCTGCGCTGACACTCCAGTCCAGACAACACGCAGCCTCTCAGGCTCACGAGGGTCTTAGGAAGTGGAAGAGACAAGTGCATCGTGCCAAAGGTTGACTCATGTTTCTGAAGTAATGATGAAATGTACCGTGTATCCTTGTTTTGGTAAAACATCACAGAAAAACTGTAGATTTAGCCCCCTTTTCGATCATGCTGTTACACCACTCAATTGCCTTGAGGGGTAGTGTAGGAGCCAAAACAGCATTTATGTTTTTATTAAAGGAATATTTATGATTTCACCAATTCCCATATTTTTAGTTCTAGTTCATTGACTGCGTTTACATCCAGTCAATAACCCTTTTAAAACCCGAATATTGGCAATAACCCGAACTTGCACGGCCATGTAAACACCAATAACCCCTTTGAATAACCCTGGGTTACTCCTTTTAAAACCCAAATATTCAGTCATGTAAACGCCAAACGGAATATCCCCATCAAATGGAACATGAATTTGTTTTCCAGGAAGTTTTTATAAACACGGGGAAAAGCAAGACCACGCCACACTTTTGGAGTGAGGAGGAGACTAATCACTTCATAAATGTAATGAAGGATATGAACATTTTGGCATTTGTAGACGGTAGAAAGTACGGGGATAGCGAGATTTACAAGATTTTCTTCCGGCTCTCGACGAAGGCGGACGCTTTTTCTGCTCTCTCCCTTATCTGCCTGCCCTGCTACTGCTTGTGTGTCTCGTCTTCAGAGTCTCTTCTTTTTTCACTCCTCTGAAAACTCTACAACTCTACAACATGGAATTGATTAACTGGTCTCTCAGCACAATTGACCAAATTTTTGCGACCAGAAGACAGGGGGTAAGGGAGCCCTCTTGCCCCGATGGGACATTTTTTTTCTGGATATACAATGGATTCCTACAAATAGTGGAAGCCCTTGTGTCTCAAAATTCTGTCTGTCGAGGATGTTGAAGACTCCTTCATAATTGGAATTATGATAGCAGGATTTCTCCTGATCATCCTCCTGATCGGAGGGGCGGGATTCCTGATGTATTGACAAACGCATAAGACGTCGACAGCTGTTTTGGCTCTTTCAGAGCTGCCGGACGTGGCTGAAGGGTCAAGCAAGGCGACCAATGCTCAGACTCTAACGTTGGGGGAGCAGGGCGGCAAGCTGGATGCGATTCTCGAACAGAATCGTAGGCTAGTGTCGGTGTTCGAGCTCATTGGCAAGATTGATAACACCCTGGAGAAGTTGGAAGCTCGGCTTGGCGGGAAGTGATCACAAATTCGTCTGATTGGAGTGCCATTGATGAACCAGAGACTGAAAGGCAGACGGAAAATTACTGGGCTGCCTGTTTTTCAATATAATTGTTGATTCTATAATCTGCCCTTGACAGAGCGGTCTCTGGCCGATCGGCCCTGGTCACAATCTTCCTGGTGGAATGTAAACAAGATGACTCTGCCCCCACTAATCCCTCCCCCTCTCCCACGAACACCTGCGGATCCCTGTCTCAGAACTGTACGAGCCGCCTGATAACATCAAGGACATTTGGCTGAGAGCAGCTCTGGGTGAAGGTTCACGGACTTATCGCGTCACAGACACTTACTGAAAAACACACACACTTCCCTCAACTTCAACGCCTTCCTTGGCTCCTCCCTCTTATCAGCCCTCCCCCAACAGTCTCCGGGTTTCGAGCGCCAGACGGCGATCACTTGGATGTACCCCCCCCACACCCACACACCCACATGCAAGTCTTGTGATGTCTGTTTGTTCTGTGTGCTGCTGAGGTGTTTTTTTTGCAACTTGATACTGTGTATTGTATGATATTCAGTGTGAAGATGTATTTTTTCTCCTCCCCCCCCTATCCCAGTGTTACCCTTTGGAAAATAGGCGCACAATACCATTGTGCCGCCGCCGGTGTATCCGAAGTCAAAAACAGTTGTCTAAGCTGACCTAATAAACCTGATTCTGAAGAAGGTGAGCGAAAAGTTGAGCGACGCAGCATTTGTTTTGAATTTGGATACAGGAAGAAGAAGCGGAAATGACGGGAATTGCGTCATCACATTCTCCGCACGTCGCTGATTTGATCGAGATATGCCAAATGATTAATTACCATATAAACGGGGATAACCCTGTTTGCTCACGCATGTAAACGGAATATTCCGAATGTTTCAGTAAGGAATATTAGCAATAACCCGAATTTTGACTGCATGTAAATAGGGCTGGGCGATATATCGAGATTTTAATATATATCGATATATTTTCAAACGCGATATGGTACGAGACAATATCGCTTATATCGATTTAAAAAATAAATAAATAAAAAATTTTGATTTTGATATAGCTTATTTTGTGACAAATTGACTTGAATGTTTTATTTGAGATTTGCACAATTGTTTTGTTATTTGCACAACTATCAACCTCAGTGGAAAAGTCTGCCTGTTACTGTCTACATTGTATTAATTCCACAGTGTATTTTATTTTAATTGTTATGCAGGGAAGGGATATTTGTTTTATTTTATTCAAGAAGCATTTTTATTCTATATATGCAGGCAGTTTATTTTTATTTCATTTGTTTTATACATTTTGATATTGTGCAGACCTCTGTTAATAAAGATACCTGTGTGACATTTGGCACGAGGCTTTGTATTAAAACTGACTATTTTTGTAGGGGTTTGCCTCAGAAAAAAATGAAGCTAACAGAGATGCTATGCTATAATGCTTTGGGGGAAACCCCAATTATGGCACAGAAAAATATCGATATATATCGAGTATCGCCATTCAGCTAGAAAATATCGAGATATGACTTTTGGTCCATATCGCCCAGCCCTACATGTAAACGTAGTCACTGATTTGTTTTGGCAGTCTGGCCACTGAGTGACAGCTTGGCCACACCCATGGTAATTGGGGGTGTGATGCCAGCTAACAAAGGGAAGTGGAAAAAGTTTGTGGGACAATGGAGTCCGAGCCTTAGTTGGGAAGCAAACACAGTTTTTTAACCACAACTCACCGTAGAATCTCACCATAGTATTCTCATACATTTTCTTTCTTTCACATAAACTAGAAACATACACTTTGTGCTGGCTTATGAAGTTTTGTAGGATATTTTGAGTTTATTTTCACACAATGACTGGCTGCATGGTGACTGGGTCTGGATCTACAACCAAGGTGTATTAAAACCCACTTTTCTAAGGCTGGGGCTGTGGCTATAGTGAACAAAATAGCCAGAACAGGTGGATTCACTCCTCATTTAAGAGTGTTGTGCCTCTTTTGGAGTTGGTTTCACAACCAATTCAGGAATAGCATAATCAGGCTTTTGATCACTTTCTTCATTCATTTTCTCTCTCTCTTCCCAGATACAACTATCTACGCTGCTCTGCCCACTTTTAATGTGCCTCACCTCCACACCTGCTCATTATCACCTTGGCAGCACTTTCCAATGCTTCCCTGCCAGATTATTTTTGCTCCTCAGCCTCTTTTTTCTGCCCCTGCTCTCCACAAAGAACTGGTGACTTTGATCTGCTTTTTGTGCTAAGAACCGCTGGGGATTCTTCTCACCCCCTTGGGTTGTTTTCTATTCCTAGTTTTTGCTGAGAACTTCTAGCCATTGTGGCTATTGGATTTTTCTTTTTACCGTGTAAGGCAATTTTTGAATCTACTAAGGTCATGGGGCCTCATTTATAAAAGAGTACGTAGGATTCATACTAAAAGTGTACGTGCGCTCAAAAACCGAAAATGGCGTGCGCACAAAAAAATACGGATTTATAAAACCGTGTACACGCACATCTGCACCCAACGTTCGCTTTATAAATCACAGTCCAGCTGGAAGGTTGTGCACGTGAATTTGCCTCATATCCCGCCCTCTACACGCCCACTTTCTACCATAAATGGTCAATGCAAACTACTTGGTGACTGTATTTGCATATAAATGAGCCTGCTGAGCATGCGCAGCGCCACCTGCAGTCTGTTTCTGCTGTGCGTCAGGATGAATGAGACGTGTCGAGCCGGTGTTCTGCCGAGGTGTCCTACCTCGGCAGAAAATACTACCGTACGATCCCTGTTTCTTTTATCTCAGTTTTATTTTTTTTTTCAAAGGCTTTTTCATGCAAATAGACGATTTAACAGCAGGAAGTCAGAATGTGCTTCCACATAGATCTATGTGTACGACGCTTCGGCGGAAGAAAAAAACCCTGTCAGATCACGCTTCCACATAGACATCAACATTTATCTATGTTGTTTATCTTATCGGCTTGGGTGTACATGGATCTTTAAGTCTGATATGTGATGACATTAAAAGTATGACATGAATCTGGCTTCATTTCACCACCTCACCGTCTGCGTCGCCAGTTCCCCATATCTTCAAAATGTTCCTACGCGAGGGTCAGGGTTGGCGTAAAGATACACACATCTTTCGGTTAGTTTTTTCTTTTTAAATCCCAACCTTTGCGTAGAAGGTGGCGTGCGCATCTTTCAAGCCCTGTTTTGTGCACAAGCAAGCTTTATAAATGAGGACCCAGGTCTGATGTAACGCTGGGTGGAGATAACTTCAGACATCCTAATACAGTGTGCAGTATGTGCAAAACATCACTTTTTTCCCCCACAATTAAATGGTGGAGATGCAGCCAGTGTTTTTTTTGGACTTTGTTTTTTGTTTGTTTATTTTTTCGGGGTTATTTTTTTGTGGTCTTCAGCCTGCAGCAAGAATGTCTTAGAGCAGCTACAGTAGATGAGGAGCCACAGCCTCCATGTCTACACCTCCAATTCAGCTGCCCAGCCTCCCAAATAGCGTACTGTTTCTTTAATGCTCAGAAATTTACGTTAAGAAAATAACCAATAACACATTCCGGTGTCAGCCTTACGCAGGGAGTGCTTTCATCTCTTCTGGGATAACTGGTTTTGAGAGCTAATCCTGCATGGGTTCAAAAGGTTCTGGGCATGTCGCCGCTTCTTGGTCAATCAATGTGTCGTTTCAGCGATGCGAAAGGTGGCGTAGTGATGTCTGGGAGCTGAGAATGGTCCGCTGGTTGAGGTGAAGTCAATGTGAAGAGTAAAGATGTGATCAGAGTTGTTATTGGTGATTGGTCACGATCCAGCGCCAGTTGTTTTTATTTATTTAGCCATATAAGCAATCAAAAGAAACGAGTAAGTAACGGCTACACGGTGCAACGCTCTGCAATCTCATCTCATCTGCTTTAGAAAAAGGTACATGTGATGAGAAAGAGTATGAAACGTGTCAGTTCTGTGTCAAACACTGGCTCCTTCATGAGAGAAAACCAACTGAAATGCTACAGCAAATTTAAATGTTATTCATTATTATTGTGTTTTTATTGTGTTTTTATTTCTCCGTCATCATAACCCACAACCCAAGTTCTGAAACAAAGCCACAGTATGACATTGCATGCCAATTTGTCTCAGTTTTATAAAAAAGAAAATGTATCTTGTGTGTCTTGCTGGTACAGTAGATAACAGAAAAATAAAATCTCTAGATAATGATCGAGAAATTTAAAATACAGGCTTCTTTTAATAAGAAGGTGGAGAATACGGACAATAGAAAATTGGTAAACTAGCCCCTTAACAATGACAAACAGAAATTAAAGCTGCAAGCAGCGATGAACCATTCAAAAGTTATGGCAGAAAGTAGGGACTATCAAATATGGACCAATCAGATGAAGGGGGGGCGCGCTTTTTGGCGTCTATCGTCGCCACGGTAACGCTTTTGACTGAGAAAAGTAATGCGCATCGTCGCAGAATCGGGGCGCACATTTTGATGTATAACACACCTGGGTGCACGTTACGTTACGGTTGGGGCGAAGAAGCGTCAGAAGAAATGGCATAAATTACGCCAAAATTACACGATTAATTCAAAATGGCTGACTTCCTGTTTGGTTTGGGCCATGGCGCCAAGTTGCAACATGATACAGGTGTGTACCGATTTTCCTGCATGTACGTCAAACCGTATTGTGGGGCTTGAGGCACAAAGTTTTCTAGGGGGCGCTGTTGAGCCATTAGGCCACGCCCGTTAATGCAAACCATTAAATATCAAATTTTTCGCCAAGTCTGGCTTGCGTGCAAAATCTGGTGACTTTTGGGGCACGTTTAGGGGGAAAAAAGCCCCTCATTTCGTCGGAAGGGAAAAAAAATTAAAAAATCCTACAGATACAATAGGGCCTTCGCACTGTCAGTACTCGGGCCTAAATATTTGCATTCTGAAGAAAGACGGTTTTGCATCAATACAGGAGCCACATTTCTTATGTTTTATGGCCCCAAAGGATTCACACGAGACGCCAACACAAAGCTGCTGTCTAAGTGGCAGGTTGACCTCTGCCTGAAGTCAGTTGTTATTCTAGGTCCCGATCTGCTGCATTTTGACCCCTATCTTTTTGAAAGCAAATTCTTAACTACACATCATAATACAAACCAGGGGGTAAAAGAAAAAATGCCCTGTTTTGTGGAACTTGGAAATCCTTTCTTGTGACTGAAACTGGGATGATATTTTGAGGGTTGTGTTAAAAACCTATAGAAGATAGACAAACATAGTAAAGTGCACTTCAAGGTCCTTTTATTGTCTAGACCAGGGCTCGGCAACCCGCAGCTCTAGAGCCGCATGCAGCTCTTTAGTGCCGCCCTAGTGGCTCCCTGGAGCTTTTTCACAAATGTTTGACCTTTTTTTTCATTTTTTCTTCTTTTTTTTTCTTTTTTCCTTTTTTTCTTCTCTTTTTCTTTTTTGTCCTTTTATTGTCTAAATCAGGGCTCGGCAACCCGCAGCTCTAGAGCCGCATGCGGCTCTTTAGTGCCGCCCTAGTGGCTCCCTGGAGCTTTTTCACAAATGTTTGACCTTTTTTTTCATTTTTTCTTCTTTTTTTTTCTTTTTTCCTTTTTTTCTTCTCTTTTTCTTTTTTGTCCTTTTTTCCTCTTTTTTTCTTTTTTTTTTCCTTTTTCCTCTCTTTTCTAATCATTTTGACATTTAAATTTTTTCACAAAATTTTGACTATTTTCTCGAAGTGCATAATGAAAAAAAAATCTTCCCCCAGTTATAACTAATATAGAAACATGCAGCATGTGTTGCCTTCATTCTAAGGCTTATACAAGACTTTTCATTTTTTGCGGCTCCAGACATATTTGTTTTTTGTGTTTTTGGTCCAATATGGCTCTTTCAACATTTTGGGTTGCCGACCCCTGGTCTAAATGGTCCTTTTACCCAAAATAGTTAGAGTAACAGATGCATTATGAGACAGTAATTGTTGTTTTGAGATTTCAATTTCATGCCTAACATAATACGTCAGAACCTGTGTTGATCCAAATCGGAGCCACGACAATGGAAACAGTCAGTAAGCAAATCGATAACGAATGACCTGGAAGGCGCTGCAGGCAAAAGTGAGGGCCAGCCATCCAGAAAGGCCAGATGTTTCTGCAGTTCCTGAGCACGGGGGGAACTTAGACGTTATGTAAAGACTGAATCAAAGCTCTGAGGTTACGACATCAGCAGGATCAGCACCGAGACAAAAGGCTGATGTGCAGATAAAAGACTTTTCTTATCTCCCCTGTAGTAATTTAATTTGTGTTATATTGAATAACACAGCAGTGGCCACATGCAGAACCGGTCTCATCCGTCTCAACACAGAAATGCATTCAAACAAGTCCCCCTGGGTGCAAACAGCTCCATACTGGAATGCCACCAGTGGGGTATTTGGGTTTGAACGTTTTTGCCTGAAAACTGCAGCAGATTTGACAGCTTGACTACAGTGAGCCGTGAGTGAAGGTGGTTTTAAGGTTCTCGGGGACTCCACTGAGTAAAATACATAAGGTAGGTTATTTTTTCATTAAAATGTTTGATTTAGAGCTGTTCGATTTTGCCCAAAAATAAAATCTCGATTTTTTTCTCTCAAAATCCAATTTTTGCGATTACGATTACGATTATTTTGTGAATTGACAAAAGGCAAAGAAATTATTTCAAATCTGCTGTTTTTTTATTGAACATTTGCCCCATTGGGCTTTAAGTGCTAACTTTGCTCTTATTAAACCAAAAATAAATGAATAAAGTGCAAAACTCTGTAAAATAAGTTGAAAAAAAGTTAAAAAATATAATAAAATATAAAGTTTTATCTCTGAAAAAAAAAAATCAGCAAATCAGCACTTGCAAACATACAGTACGTTATATTTCCAATTAAATAAAACAAGACATTTTCTAATTAAACTAAACTAGGTCTTTGCATGCTAAATAATAATGCAACCCGTGAAGGAGGTAGAGGTGTGTAATGTCAGTCATTACATTTGCTGTTCACATTTGCAAGTTTTTTGCAAGGAACACGAGCCGGTCTATCGCATCTGGCTTGAGGGATGCCCGGTGGCATGTTACAACGCCCCCTCCTACACTAAAGAGCCTCTCCGATGGGGCACTTGTCGCAGGTATTGAGAGGTATTTCCATCAATCATTAATATGGTATTAATCATTAATATGTGTGCAGACAAGGTAAAAAAAAAAAAAAAGTGAAAAATCGATTTTACGATTTTCACGTTTTAACATCGTTCTAATTACATAATCGCGATTACGATTTAAAATCGATTAATCGAACAGCCCTAGTTTGATTCCAATCAAACGTTTGAGTTTGAAGTGATGATAACATATCAACACAGAGTCAATGAGAGTAATGCAACTCCATCCATACATCCATCAATTTTCACTTCATCCTATTTAGAGTCAAGAGGGAGCTTATTAAAGCTGTCCCCGATGTGACTGGGCGGGAGGTAATGACTCCACGCAGTCCTTGGTTGGTCAAAACACCAGCAGACAAAACAAGCTTAGCAGTCACCTGAAACACGCTCCCCTAAGGGGAACATTTCTAACCTCATCTGAATTAAAAATGCATCTTTCTTCCCTCTGGAAATGAATAAAGTAGGCTATTCTTGAACTGAAATTAGCTATTTTATTTTATCTTATAACCCTATAATGCTATTTAATCATTCATTTTAATGGAAACCATCCTTGTTTCAGATAACAGGATCTGTTCCAGCAATACAGCATAGCTGGAGTCAAAGTCGTTTATTTACAGTACTCTACACCTGAACCTAAACCACACCCACCACACCTACACCTGAACCTAAACCACACCCACACCTGAACCTAAACCACACCCACACCTGAACCTAAACCACACCCACCACCACAACCCTCAAGCTAGGGTGACTGGTTAGACCAGGGGTCAACAACCCGCGGCTCCAGAGCCACATGCGGCTCTTTAGCGTTGCCCTAGTGGCTCCTTGGAGCTTTTGCAAAAATGTTTGACCTTTTTTTCTTTTTCTTCTTTTTTTCTTCTTTTTTCCTTTTTTCTCTTTTTTCTTATTTCCTTCTTTTTTTCCCTTTTTTCTCTTTTTTCCTTTCCTTTTTAATCTCGACATTTCGACTTTTTTCTCGAGATTGTACTTCAACGCAGGTCGCAGTTTGTCCATCACGAACACCATGTTCAAGCATAAGGGTGTCCATCAGTGCACGTGGCACCAGGACACCCTAGGCCGGAGGTCAATGATCGACTTTGTTTTCATTTCATCTGACCTTCGGCCGCATGTCTTGGACACTCGGGTGAAGAGAGGGGCTGAGCTGTCAACTGATCACCACCTGGTGGTGAGTTGGATGCGCTGGCGTAGGGGGAGGTTGGACAGACCGGGCAGACCCAAACGGATTGTGAGGGTCTGTTGGGAACGTCTGGCCGAGCCCTCTGTCAGGGACATCTTCAACTCCCACCTCCGAGAGAGCTTCTCTCAGATCCCGGGGGAGGCGGGGGACATTGAGTCCGAGTGGACCATGTTCTCTGCCTCCATTGTCAACGCGGCGGCTCGAAGCTGTGGACGCAAGGTCTCCGGTGCCTGTCGTGGCGGCAATCCTAGAACCCGGTGGTGGACACCGGAAGTACAGAATGCCGTCAGACTGAAGAAGGAGTCCTACCGGACTATGTTGGCCGGTGGGACTCCTGACGCAGTAGATAGGTACCGGCAGGCCAAGCGGGCCGCGGCTCGGGCAGTCCTGGAGGCAAAAACTCGGGTCTGGGAGGAGTTCGGGGAGGCCATGGAGGAAGACTTTCGGGCGGCCTCGAGGAAATTCTGGAGGGCCGTTCGGCGCCTCAGAAGGGGGAAACAGTACTCTGCCGGCACCGTTTACGGTGTGGGTGGGGAGCTGTTGACCTCGACTGGGGACATTGTCGGACGGTGGAAGGAATACTTCGAGGATCTCCTCAACCCGACTGACATGCCTTCCACTGAGGAAGCAGAGGGTTGGGGCTCGGAGGCGTGCTCATCCATCACCCAAGCCGAGGTCACTGAGGTAGTTCGTAAGCTCCTCGGTGGCAGGGCACCGGGGGTGGATGAGATTCGCCCTGAGTACCTCAAGTCTCTGGATGTCGTAGGGCTGTCTTGGTTGACACGCCTCTGCGACATTGCATGAAGGAAGGGGACAGTACCGCTGGAGTGGAAAACCGGGGTGGTGGTCCCTCTTTTTAAAAAGGGGGGCCGGAGAGTGTGCTCCAACTATAGGGGGATCACACTTCTCAGCCTCCCCGGGAAAGTCTACGCCAGGGTACTGGAGAGGAGATTACGGCCGATAGTTGAACCTCGGATTCAGGAGGAACAATGCGGTTTTCGTCCCGGTCGTGGAACACTGGACCAGCTCTACACCCTCCGCAGGGTGGTCGAGGGTTCATGGGAATTTGCCCAACCAGTCTACATGTGCTTTGTGGATCTGGAGAAGGCATTTGACCGTGTCCCTCGTGCCGTTCTGTGGGGGGTGCTCAGTGAGTACGGAGTCCGGGGCCCTCTACTAAGGGCTGTCCGGTCCCTGTATGATCGAAGCAGGAGTTTGGTTCGCATTGCCGGCAGTAGATCAGACTTGTTCCCGGTGCATGTTGGACTCCGGCAGGGCTGCCCTTTGTCACCGGTCCTGTTCATAATTTTTATGGACAGGATTTCTAGGCGCAGCCAGGGGCCGGAGGGGATCTGGTTTGGGAACCTCAGGATTTCATCTCTGCTTTTTGCAGATGATGTTGTCCTGTTGGCTTCATCGGACCGGGACCTTCAGCATGTGCTGGGGCGGTTTGAGGCCGAGTGCGACGCGGCAAGGATGAGAATCAGCACCTCCAAATTCGAGGCCATGGTTCTCCATCGGAAAAGGGTGGCATGCCTTCTCCGGGTGGGTGGAGAAGTCCTGCCTCAGGTGGAGGAGTTCAAGTATCTCGGGATTCTTATTCACGAGTGAGGGAACGATGGAGCGTAAGATTGACAGACGGATCGGTGCAGCGTCCGCAATTATGCAGTCGATGTACCGGACCGTCGTGGTGAAGAGGGAGCTGAGGAGAGAGCTGAAGCTCTCGATTTACCGGTCAATCTACGCCCCTACCCTCACCTATGGTCATGAACTTTGGGTAGTGACCGAAAGGACAAGATCGCGGATACAAGCGGCCAAGATGAGTTTCCTCCGCAGGGTGGCTGGACGCTCCCTTAGAGATAGGGTGAGGAGTTCGGTCACCCGGGAGGAGCTCGGAGTCGAGCCGCTGCTCCTTCACATTGAGAGGAGTCAGCTGAGGTGGCTTGGGCATCTGTACCGGATGCCTCCTGGACGCCTCCCTAGGGAGGTGTTCCAGGTATGTCCCACTGGAAGGAGACCCCGGGGAAGACCCAGGACACGCTGGAGAGACTATGTCTCTCGGCTGGCCTGGGAACGCCTCGGACTCCCCCCGGAAGAGCTGGAGGAAGTGTCTGGGGTGAAGGAAGTCTGGGCATCCCTGCTGAGGCTGCTGCCCCCGCGACCCGAGAACGGACAAGCGGGAGAAGATGAGTGAGTGAGTGAGTGTACTTCAACATTAATCCCGACATTTCGACTTTTTTCTCGAAATTTTGACTTTTTCCTCGACATTTCGACTTTTTTCTCAACATTTCGATTTTTTTTACGAAATTTTGACTATTTCCTCGACGTTTTGACTTTTTTCTCGAAATTTAGACTTTTTTCTCGAAATTTAGACTTTTTTCTCGACATTTCAACTTTTTTCTCGAAATTTTGACTTTTTTCTCGAAATTTAGACTTTTTTCTCTGCATTTCGAATTTTTTCTCGACATTATGTCTAAATTTCTCGAAATGTTGACATTTTTTTCTTGAAATTTAGACTTTTTTCTCGACATTTTGACTTTTTTCTCAACATTTCGACTTTTTTCTCGAAAGTGCATAATGAAAAAAAAAATCTCCCCCCAGTTATAACTAATATAGATACATGCAGCATGTGTTTCCTTCATTCTAAGGCTGATACAAGACTTCATTTTTTTCGGCTCCAGACATATTTGTTTTTTGTGTTTTTGGTCCAATATGACTCTTTCAACATTTTGGGTTGTCGACCCCTGGTTTAGACTCTTTGGTCTGTGTCTTCAGATCTGTCTGATGGGTGTTGAAACACCTGACCAAGGAGTCCAACATGAACCATGCAGAGCCATACGCTACCGTCATCCTGGACCAATCGCAGCACAGCACCTCATCCTGGACCAATCACAGCCCTCCACCCTGGTAGGTGCCGGCCAGGTTTCCTCCCACACTGAGCAGCTGAGCCCAGTCGCCTGTTCTGACTCCATGACAGATTCAAGCTTTAACCGCTTTCAAACCTTGAAAAAGTGGAAATCTAATCAAATAGATCATCTTATAGCAAGTAAGGATGTAATTGCCTTTGTTTCTTTATTAGCAAGACGTTTAATCTTCTGCAGCTCCTACTCATGTCTCCTGGATCAAATCTATTTTACACTATAAAACTGGAAAAAATAAGATGCACATTGAATGGGTGCACAGACAAATTCTACGCTACATGGGCCCCTTTTTTCTCATATATAAAGAAGCTTGATTTCCCTGCGGTTCCATAGTAATGTTATTTCTCCTAGTTATGCGGGTATTTTTCATTTTATTTTTATTTTTTTTATTAGTATCTTATTTTTTATTTACATATGTATATGTTTTACTTGTTTTCACTCTGCCGGATGGATGTGAAGATTAGACAGTCTAGTAAGTATCGTGATGTGCGTGCGTGATATGGCAAATAGTCTGGTTAGGAGGATTCCGTTGTATTATCTGGTCCAACTGTAGGTAACTTAGGCCACGTTTCCACATAGCCGGGTATTTACAAAAACGGATATTTCCCCCTCTACGTTTTGAAAAATATCTTCGTTTACACCGACCTGCATAAATAGCTGTTAAGGTGCTATGAGCATCCAAACCTGCAGGGGGCAGTGTAACGAGAAGATAAAGTCATGCTAGCCAATCGGAATCCTGGAAAAAAACGTCAACAAATGACACGTGTGAAGCCTGAATAATATGGTTCCGCGTTAAATCTACGGCGTAGCCTACGTACGTGTGCGTCGCCGCGTACTCTACGCCGTAGCTCTGCGTTGGTGTAACGCGGAACCATAAATCAGCCTGGACTGCCAGTTACTTCCAAGACGGAACGAGAGTCTTTCGTTTGGAGTGACAGAGAAGTGGAGTTACTTTTAAGTGTGACTTTAGAATATAAAACAGGTAAAATACAAGAAAATATTGACGGTGGCCAAACAAATTGTAAACACAAGTCGCACAAATGACGCTGGTGACGTTTCTGTCTCATAATATGACGTTCTGAAGCCTAAATGTCCGTTTCCCTCCGTTTACAAGCAAACGTGAAAACGGAGTTTTTGAAAATCTCCACTTTGGCCGGAGTTTTCAGAAATGATCGTTTTTGGTGACTTTGCGCCAAAATGCATGAAAACGCCACCGTTTTTGCTCCGTGTAAACGGGGCCTTAGTCAAGGCGTATTGTTGATGTGTTGTTTTTTTGTGTGTGTTTCTTTTTTTTTTTTAGGACTGTTTTTATTAATGTCCTTTACTTAAGCATTATAATTCATATGTGGATTATTTGAGAGCAGTGTTGAAATCGGCATGTTCTAACTGAAAATAAACTGATAAATGTAACTCTGAACTTGTTGATTGCTAGTGAAAGCAACAGCAAAGTGAGTGTGCATAAACCTGCGGTTTTCTATCATTTCAGCTGGTGAGGTACATGACAATTATAAATAAAATCAATATTCCTGAGCTCCACAGGCTCAACAACAACAGTTCATTTTGTAACAACAGCAGATCTGGAGGGAGTTGTGACCACATGCAAAAAAGGTTGTCCTTTGTAGTGTTAAGAATGAGATTTATTCCTTAATCTTGCACCGCCACGTCTCGCGGCTGAATAAACACATTTTTAGTGGATAAATCGGAGGACTGTTTTTAATGATGGAAACAGACATTTTAGAACAAATCCTCACATGCAGTTTCATCTTTAGTCAGTAGATCTCTTTGAAGTGAAGTAGCCCCTTAAAGCTCCACTAAAATATTTTCTGAAATCTATAAATTAGTCTGGAAAGAAGGATTTCTACTCCAAAAAGGCCAATTAGAATAAAAAAAAAAAAAAAGAAAAAGCTCCACAAAATTTGGACTGGGGCCATTTTCACGAGTGCACTGCAGCCTTGAGCTTTCACTAAACATTATTCTGAGAGGCCTGTGTTTGTTTACTCCGCGCGGGCAGCTGTCTGTCTGATTGACCACAAAACGCATAAAGGGAGCCGAAGAAACCACAGCGAGCAGACACGTTGACTACAGTGCACTTGCACACAGCGCTGCGGTTCCGGCTCAGGAAAAGGAAAATACATAAATGTGAAGGAGTTGATAAATGTGGACATGGAGAGACAACTGATTTAGTCAATTAGTTTTGTATCGCTCACTGTTTCTTGCTTTTAGCATTGATTTAATTTTGTGGCGCTCTTTGTGTATTCTGTGTGGTTCTGCTTCCTGTTTGCGTTTCAGCTTGCCATACCTGCATCCATTAGTCATTACCTCCCTCAGTATTTATAGTCCATGATTTTGTTTATTTGTGCCACATCCTTGTTCAGGCTCATCTGTGCTTGTTTGCTTGTTTTTTTAATTACGTGGCTCAGCTTGAATTTCTTTTTCGTTGGCGAGTTAGACTCGAAATTCGACATATATAATACAAATATTGATATAATTTTTTGTATCACTTATTTATGGTATTTTCTTTTTATATCATTCATTTCAGCTTTTACTTTCTTTTACATGTATTG
Source organism: Cololabis saira (assembly GCF_033807715.1). Classification (NCBI taxonomy): domain Eukaryota; kingdom Metazoa; phylum Chordata; class Actinopteri; order Beloniformes; family Belonidae; genus Cololabis; species Cololabis saira. The sequence continues at coordinate 35,113,951 of NC_084606.1, forward strand.
ATTTAACATCATCCTGCCTCCATCCTGCATTAGGGACTTTATGCCAACTCTCGTCCATGAAAGTCGACCCACAAAGGAGTCGGTCAAATTCCAAGAACTGCAAAAGGCTAAATCAATAAGCAGGTACACGACACATGCTCTCACCAGGTACTAGGCCTGTGTTGAAAAAAATCAATTTCCCAATTCTAAATCGATTCTCCTATTAATTCCTAAGAATCGATTCATATGTCTAAAGATCGATTTTTTATTTTTTTTTATTTTTATTTTATTTATTTATTTATTTATTTATGTATTTTTTTTCATCATTACATTAAAACTTTTGGTTATTTTTTTGTTTATCCCCAAAAAAGGAATGTTTTGTTGGACACGAGAATAACTGGTGCCATGTTTTTGCCTTTAAGTATGTTTAAAGGTATGAAAACATTAAAGTGTTAGGTTATAATTGCATAAATTGTCTATATTTCATTACTTTATATACTGTCTTGGGGTTACATTTGCAAAAAATGCTAAAAACCAAAATAGACCGAAAATGGAACAAATAAAAACGGAATGTGGGAAAAAATAAAACCGATTTCATCCGTCTCTGTTTCCTCCCTGGATCTGTTTGGTAATTCTGACCCACGATGTTTCTGAAAGCAGTTCTATCAGAATTCTGGGAGCTGATTGGTCCTTACAGCATCATTAGCTGCAATACTTGCTGTTGAATCTCAATATAATACTAGTATTAATATGTTGCAGAACTACAGTCATATCATTCATGCAAGAGCTCAAAAAACAGTTTTCATAACACTAACCCAAATCAATATCGGAATCGAATCGGATCGAATCAAATCTTGATAATCGATTCTGAATCTTAAATTTGAATCGATCCCCAGCCCTACCAGGTACCACTTTTTCTTAGACTAAGATGAGCATTTGCAGCAGAGAAAGCATTCGAGATACATGCAAGATTTAATCCTGATGTAATTTTACTCATGGGAATCCAGGGCGCTCCTTGCTATTGCAGCCACGTTTAACTAATTAAATATCTTTTAAAGTGTGCTCCAAGACAAAGTCTGAACACTCGGAGAGTTGAAAGAAAGTATTCACGCCCTGAATTTGCATTGACGCCGTCCGGGGAGCTCATAATGGCTCCTCATTTAGTTTTGTTTGGTTTCTGGAGTCACAGAGGTGTCACTAAAAGCTTCTACCGGATTTATGAGGGATGGTTTTCCACCCGAGGAGAAAATGAGGCAGACAAGGAGGCACGAAGGGGAAAAAAGAAAATCCAACTAACGTGACTAAAACACAGTCCAAAAAGCCAAGGCTTAGAAGAAGAAGATCGGTGATGCAGCCTTTGTCAACTACGCCCAAAAACTATGGAACACACTGCCCAAAAACATCAGGGAAGCCGAGTCGGTAGATATCTTAAAAAAAAAAAAACAACTTAAAATCTCTTCACTCAAGCATTTAAGCATGAGATATCCGGGTGAAAAACCGCGCCTTAGTTGCCACTTTCCTTTTAGTTATATATTATTGATTTTTACTGTCTGCATTACTTTTATACTTTTAAATGTTTTTATATGAACATTTTTATCTTGTACTCATATTTGTTGATTTTTTTATCTGTTTATTTTTCATTTGCCTACGACTCAGTGCAGTATTTTTACCTTTTTATATTCAACATTGCTTTTATCCTATCTTAGTAGTTGTTCTGTGGAGGAATTTGGAACTGAAATTTTGTCAGGGTTATGTATTATATGGCTGCACTTAAAGGTATAGTCCCTGATTTTAGAGAGCTAGCAAGATTTGAAAGTGGCACCTCCTCTAAGCCCCGCCCCCTCCTCCCCCTCCCGTCAGCGCTCCGTCCAAAGCCACGCCCCCACAAACTTTGGGGAACACGCATTTGCAGGAGTCGAGTTTTCCAGGACATTTTGGACAGCACATTTTCAACAAAACTACCCCATGTCTCATTCACCTGTATGCGAGGCCGGTTTTAGGGGGGGCAGGGGGGGGCTGTGCCCACCCCGAAGTGCGTCCTGCCCACCCAATCAAAGTTATGGGGATCCTTTATTTTTTTATAATTTTATTTTTTTATAAATATAAAAAAATATCAGAGAATATCTGTACCGTTTCTGATTGGGTGGGCACTGCGCATCATTTTTAGACACAACAATGAAAACATACCGCAAAAGTTGTGTCTCGGCGGAGGGACCCGACGTCCCAGCAAAATGAGCAACAGAGAAGTTCAGAACAGCAGACAGAGCACACACTGAGGGCTGATTTATGGTGCCGCGTTACACCAACGCAGAATGGTGCGCGTCGCCGCGTACCCTACGCCGTAGGCACCAGCGCTCTACACTAGCACTAGCGGACAACCTGCGCCGCAGAATCGCACTTTGGCTTCCTTTTTTTAGCCATTTTAGCAGGGCGAGCCGTCACATTCGACGTGACCGCCCAACCGCGAGCCGGCGGTGAAGCCGGGAGCGGCGGGGGCCCTCCGATGGCAGTTGCCAGTTGGTCTGGAGCATGGATGTATTATAGAAACTGGATTGGAGACTAAAAATGGCCGCCCATTCATTTCAATGCATTCTGCTCAGCCAGCGCATAAGCCGAAAAAATCTCTGACTTCCGGGTTTACTTCCGCATACAGCGGCCCATAGAGCATGCGCAGTTGAGTCACCTCCCATGATGCTCTGGGGCCTCCCATCATGCCCCGGGGCAATGACGCGAGTATTAATATAATATGTATTAATATAATATCTTAATTAATGTATATTATTACATGCATAGCATTACATATATTATTAATGTATTAATATAATATAATTATATAATATATATTAATATAAAACATCCGTGGAATGCACGGACACGGCTGTGACGTCAGCCGTGACGTCACGCCCAGAAAGAGACTTTTCTTTTACTTTTCTGGCCGTTATAAAACATTTTTGACGGATATAAAGTCCATGACTTAAAAATATAGAATACAAAGATTAGTAATTGCCGGGGATTACAGCTGGAGGTGTCCTGTGAACAGTTTTAGAGGCTTCTCTTTTACTATTGCGGTCTATGGGAAAAAAGCTTTCTGGGCCGCATGGGATTTTTGGTTGCAGTACCGCGGTTGGCCACTGGAAAAAATCGGCGCGCCTTCTGAGTGCCAGACCCGGGGGCTGGTCTGGAGTAGCGGGGGGTGGGGGGGGGGGGTTACACTGGAACACTCTGAGCCGAGGAGGACCCGTGGGAAGTGGACACGGGGGCTGGAAGAGGCAGAGAGACGAGTGCGCGCATGGGACGGAGGGGGGCGTGGGCGGGACTTAAAATGAAGGCATCTGATTGGTTCTTTCCCCCCTGCCAATCCTCTGGTCCTCTGACCAATCCGTGCCATTCGGAGCGCAAATAACAGATTGGTCAGAGTTTTTACAGGATTAAAGCTGTCAGAGAGGTCAGATTTTTTTCTTTCCTTTTCCTGAACACATTATTCACTGGCTACTCTCAGGATGGAAGGACCATTTCACCCAGTATAACAATAAATGTTTTTGAATACCATTACAGACTATACCTTTAAATAATTGTGTTTTTTGTTTTTATTTGCTGTTGTTGTTTGTTTCTCTATTTCTACGACGGAGTATTAGGGCCAAACAAAAAAAACAAAAAAAGGAAATTACGAGAATAAAGTCATAATGTAATGAGAATAAAGTCATAATATTACGAGAATAAAGTCGTAATATATTATAAATATATAAATATAACTTCACAAGATGCTCAATATTCCTCATTTTAACACAGGGAGAAGAAGCTCTTCCTGTTAGAGTTCTCATAAATTATATTCTCATAATGTTACGACTTTATTCTCGTAATTTTACGACTTTATTCTCGTAATATTACGACTTTATTCTCGCAACATTACGACTTTATTCTCGTAATGTTACGACTTTATTCTCGTAATTTTACGACTTTATTCTCGTAATATTACGACTTTATTCTCGTAATATTACGACTTTATTCTATTACGACTTTATTCTCGTAATATTACGACTTTATTCTCATAATATTACGACTTTATTCTCGTAATGTTACGACTTTATTCTCGCAAAATTACGACTTTATTCTCGTAATTTTACGACTTTATTCTCATTATATTATGACTTTATTCTCGTAATTTCCAATTTTTTTGTCTTAGTTTGGCCCTAATACTCCGTCGTACTATTTCTCATTGTTCTTGACATGTTTGTATTGTTACTGTGAAGTACTTTGAGCTGCGATTTTCGTATGAAAGGTGCTATAGAAATAAAGTTTATTATTACATGAAGCAGTGTCCTCAACAGAAGCCACGGGCAGTTGACACGGTGTCTCCACCTGTCACTTTCCCACTCTTCCCTTCGTTCTGGCTCACCAGAGAGCGATATGAAAACGACATAAGAAACCAAGAGATTTTACAAGAAAATATGGAATAAAATCTGGCAAT